>NC_056741.1:341016253-341078753 GCF_019279795.1 Protopterus annectens | reverse complement strand
CAAAAACTTAAAGGAATTAGGATGGCTAGAATTGCAAAATCTGATCTTGTTCTATCAACTCTCCTTAGCCCAAAAAATTCTGTACAAGCCCACTAATACCCCTGTACTCACTTCCCTTATAACTCCATACTGCAACCTCAAAAGCCTACGTTCCTCTAACAAACCCCTGATAGCAACTTGTAAAGCCAACAACTTGGCAAGTAACTCCTTGTTCTCTAACACTACTGGAAAATCCTGGAACTCTCTACCTGACAATCTCTCTTCCATCTCCTCTCCTCACTGCTTTAAAACCCAGCTCAAAACCTTCCTTAGAACCTGCTGGCTTTGCCCCTGCATAAACCCTGACTAACATTTCCATCTATTTCTACCACTTCCACCTTTTCTGCCTACAAATTTTTTTTTTTTAGTCCACAAGCAAATTGACTGTTAGTATGTTAATGCCCTAACTTTTGCTCCTGACAGAATTAGACACTTTAAATGCTCTTTAACTAAAATGTTACTCTCTGTAATTCTGTTAATAAATGAAAGTATTTTTGGAGTTTTTCTCCCCGGGCTTCCACTGAAAATGGACTCAATTATCCAGTTGGACCAGCCCGGTTAACAAATGTAAAATAAAATTTAAAAAAAAAAATATATATATATATATATATATATATGTATATATATATATATATATATATATATATATATATATATGTGTGTGTGTGTGTGTGTGTGTGTGTGTGTGTGCATATATATATATATATATATATATATATATATATATATATATATATGTGTGTGTGTGTGTGTGTGTGTGTGTGTGTGTGTGTGTGTGTATATATATATATATATACCTATGTGAAAAGCACTCTAGTAAATAAATCAAAAGAGTAGTTAAAACAAGAAACCCAAAGGTGGAAATTCACTAAGTTTAATATAAAACATCCAAAAAGCAAATGCTTTTTGGATGTTTTATATTAAATTGAGTGAATTTCCACTTTTGGGTTTCTCGTTTTTGGCTTACTGCACTCTTTTTGGATTTATTATATATACACTCAAGAAACAATGATGCAATATACATGCATATACCTTAAACATTAATAATTAATATTTAAAAATATACGGTACACAGAAAACTAAAATATAAATATGTAGCCTCACCTATTAAACTTAACGCTCCAAATTATAAATTAAATATGTTAACTAGATGATACCCTACCTCATAAGGCTCCTTAGTTTTAAAATACAACTAATAGATAGTTTTAAAATACAATTAATTATTAATGTTTAAGGTATATACATGTATATTGCATCATTGTTTCTTGAGTGTGAATGTTAATGTAGATATAGATATTATAAGGGGTATTTATTATAGTGTATATGAATGTGTATGCCTTATTACATACACACACATACATGTATTTATTTATTTAATTATATCCATTCGTATTTCCATGTTATATTATACCATGTCATCTTATTTTTTATACATTTTCTACACATTCGTAAAGTTTTTATTTATCTTTCCAAGACGACATAATTTGATGTAAAATTTGTTACATTTATTACCTTAATTATTTAATATTTAGCATTAATAATTAATGGTTAGTACTGGTTATGGTTTTTAATTTAACAGACTAAAAGCTTAGTGGGGTTAAGCTATAGTATATCCATTGAAGCAAGTTTCCTTTAATTTTAAAGTATGGAATTGTTTAATGACTTAATTAATTGAACGAACTAGTGACATTTTTTTAAATATATACAGTTGTTGGTGCATTTTATATTATGTCTGATGAAGTCTGTTTTTCAAGCAGACGAAAAGCGCTTAACTAATAAATATTCTGTTTGTCCTGTGGCTACATTGGTTCTTTTGCGAAAGCTGACTGCTTCTGTTCCTATTTTGGTTTCCTAGTTTGCTGTTTAAGTTTAATAATTATTATTTTACCTCTCAGAGTAGGCACTGGTAGGGAAACTGTGAATAATGCACATTTACGTGATTGTAAGCAGGTTTGCCCATGGTCTGTGTGACATTAAGCAAAGGTTAAACCTGTGAAGAGCTTCTCCATTTACCATGTTTCAACGCCGCTTACCATCGTGGAAACCCGCTTACAACTGCTTAAGAGTGCTTTAATCCACCTGCATCCAACAGCCCTTATTCTGGCACTCAAAATAACCTAACAGCCCTTGCAGGTCTTGAACCCAGGACCATTAACACCACAGTCACTGAGTTTACCACTAAGGCATCTGAGATATGTACAAATGTTATGGTGTTTAGAATATACATTGTACTACAGACATTCCTCACTACTGAAAACAAATGAGACAGTCAGTTGGTGTACATATGTCTGATACATGTTAATGTTCATATGTTTGTGAAATTAGGTGTTGCAATGTGACATGACAGGGTGTATTATGAATGAGAAAGGTTCTTGGTTTGTGTCCTTTTTATATTGTCCCCATACTCCATGTATACCCCTCCAGTTCACTTATTGGACATCCGACCAGGCCCTCCTTGATTCATGACTGCATTACCCATCATTCCTCCCCCACCCCAGTCTTCACATACACAACAACCAGCCCTTTTATGGTGATTTAGGTTAATATTAATTGTTATAATACCAGAGCTGCATGTGTTTTGTGTACACTTCAATTCCTTTGGAGTGCTTCTGTGTCATGAAGTGTGTTCATAGATGTTTATATATATATGGCTATTGATGTTACTGTATAATATATATATATATATATATATATATATATATATATATATATACATATATATATATATATGTGTGTGTGTGTGTGTGTGTGTGTGTGCAGACATCACTGACATGTATATATATATATATATATATATATATATATATATATATATATATATATATTTTTTTTTTTCCTATTAATTTGTAACAGTAATACATATGTAGACTGGAATGTGTTGGTTCACAAACTACAGTACATTACAATGTACTGTACATATGTACACAATGTGACTGTCCCATTTGTGATCACTACAGCGAAATGCATATGGTATAAGGTGTAGTCTCAAGACCATGAAACATGTATACACCTTGGATGGCTTAATGGTAATCCCATGACTATAGTGTGCATGGTCCAACGTTCAACACCTGCGATGCTTTACAAATGTTTTTTACTCCAGAGTAAGGCTCATTTAAGCAGTTGTAAGCATGTTTAAAAGTGTTTGTGTGACATTATAGCAGCGGTTAAACACAGTTAAACAATTTTGTAAAGTACAACCTGTGCATGCAAACAAGGCCACATCCATTAAATACTCAGGATATATACATGCCAGTAAAGTGACATCTCACTATGTGCTGACATAACATCACATTCTCTATTGACTGTACTCGCCAGCAAACATGATTTTCTATGGGTGTTTCAAATGTTTATTATACAGACGATTACTACCTATATATGCAAGCTGTGGGTAATGTATACTTTTGAACATAATAAACATCCCTGCCTTTATTGGGATTGGAACCTGAAATGCACAGATACTATGCAGATGCTGTAACCATTACACTGTTGACATTAACGTTGTTTCCACCTATTTCGTATTTAGATGATTTCTATATATAAGCTAGGCTAAGCAAAGGCCGGAGGCCCCCAAACTCACTGAGCTTCACGTACTCTTGAAATAATGACATATAAAAAATGTACTGTGAGACAATACATTACATTCCTAATTACATTAGACATAGCCCCTCAATGACACACTTCAAGGGAAACCTTGTTGTGTGAATGTGCAACAGAATATACACCCCTGGGATCATGTGTCCCAGAACCATACAGCCAGGTGGTGGGGAGCCTGTCCAGTTTATAGCTGTGAGACCTGTTGGGGGAATTGAATGGTGTTGAATTGTCACATTAACATGCCCTCTTTAGATCACTAAGTGCCCCTATCACCCTCCACAACCCCAGTCTTCAACAGCTTCCAGCAACTCTGCCTGGAATTGCTTCATTGGCTATGCTTGACAGAGGCTCAGTTACTTCATCAAAGGTGCAGGGAAAGCCAACACACTGTAGCTATGCTTCTAATTGCCCTTGGGCAGATAGGTAGTAGGCTATCTGTGAACCTCTAAAGTGCAGGCCATCACAACTATAACATGTAAATAAACAGACCTTCAGATCACAATAAACAGTGAGAAATCACCATGTAGTTAGGAAACAGTTAAATACAGCAAGAACATACAGAACACTGATACTTAGTCACTATAAAAGCCTATCTTGGAAGCTAGAAGACTTGTATAAGTTTAAGGCTTTTGATTGCTTACCAGTAGGTTACCTACAGGAGAGATGAAAAACAAGCACAGATGGGGAACATGCATGCAACTATACAATGCCAGCCTATGTGTCAGCCTTAGGCTTTGGAATACTGGCCAAGGCTATTGGCGCCCCCATGGTGCCTTATTTAGGCGAGTCTCAACGGTGAATACCAGCTCCATAAACAGCACAATACAGATTCAATGAGGGTTATGCTACTCAACACCAGGGGCAGTGATCACAACATGCTTGCACTCACTGCACTCCTCAGGATTGACATCAACATCTGTGCAGTAAATGAGATCTGTCTTAAGGCTCCTGAGAGACCACCAGCACTACCAGACTACAACCCATACCACACATTTCAGACACAGACTATGGACTGACAGACTTGGAGGGGCTGTAACCATATTCATCAGGGATACCTACACCTCCAGGTTAGTGGAGCAGCATGATACCTCTGAGATTATCCATGTGCAGCTGACATCAGCCACAACTGCAATGTAAATTGTGGCCTGCTATGGATCACCCTCCATGACCCAAGACCACCACTCCATTTACCTGAAGACAGTGGACAACATGACAGTCCTAGTGCACACCCTGGCATTGGTCGATGTCAACTACCATACCATTCACCGGGAAACTTACTCCGGTACTCACTTCCAGGCCCAACGCTTTCTGGAATTTATCACCTCATACGCCCTGTATCAGGTGGTAACCTCCCTACCGTGGGGTGGAAACTACTAGAAGTGGTCATCATCAGCATGGGCAACAGGTGCATCACAGCGAAGGTTAACCGATTACTGGTTAGATCTGACCATGAACTATTCACTGTTTCCACACCCAAGCATCTCCCCCACCCATGGATACCACAGTGTATACCTTTCCTACAGCTAAATTTACACAACTAGTAACAGGGGTGGGGGGTTTCATAGCCCCCACGCTAAGGGGAAACACTGCTCAAGATACAGACAGATTTACAAATGCAGTCTATAAGCACCTACATGGATGTATGAATCATGCCATCACTGTTAAACCAAGATTCAGTCCTCCTAGACAAGGACACTGGTCTGATGGACCTCTGCAATAAACAGGCTATACTACAGAAGTAGGACAGTGTTCCATACAAACAGCAAATCCCACGAAGGGCAGACATCCGTGACCACTATTAGTATGATACGTAGGTCCCTCATGACATCATCCAAGGCTAACATCAGCAGGAGAATATGCAAGGATTTGAAAGATAACCACAAAGCCTTTGTTGGCTATGTTAAGGATCTACGTGGTGACACTCAGATTTGCACTGTGGTGGTGAAATATAGCACAAAATATGCTGACCCTACTGATATCGCCAACATCCTTGCAGATACATTCAGTGCATACTTCACCCCCTAAACAGCCCACAACACTACCCGAAAGGTGCAGTATCCCACACCTCAGAGACACACAGGTGGAAATGGCCCTCTCTAACAGCAGAACACAGCATCAGTGGAGGCAGATGTTGTCCCAAACAGCATCTTGCAAACTGTACAAGACAACCTTCCCCCACCTAATTAAGCTTTCCTACCTCAGCCTCTCCACAGGCTACATGCCCATACAATGGAGTGTGGCAACGGTTATTCCACTCCATCAAGGTGGAATCACAACTGACCGTGGTAACTACCACCCCATAAGCCTGTCTAACCTGGTCTGCAATGGTATGGTTTGCATCCTCATGCCACTCATTAACAAAGACATTGGTAACCTCCAAACATGTGACTCAACCTAGGTCAGCTTGGTTGAGTGCAGTTTATGCCTACTGAACCTGTTTGACGTCTTACATACAGTCACCAAGACGTTAGATGATGGGGGAAGTGGTTCACACATACTACCTGGACCTCACCAAGGTTTTTGACACCATGCCCCACTCAGGTATTATTGATAAACACACCAGCCTGTACATACACCCATACATCACAGGTTGGGTTGACAACGGGCTTACACACAAAACCTACATGGTACAACTATTGGTCTCCAGGTCCAACTCTTGACCAGTCATGACTGGTGTCCCACAGGACTCAGTCCTGGGAGACCTACTGTTTGGTATATACATCTCAGAGGTACAGGCAAACACAGGTGGAGTACAGCAAACCATGTTTGGCAATGACTGTGAACTGGGAGCCATGATTGATAGTCCAGCTGACACAGACATCCCTCAAGGGGCCTCACAGAGAACATCACAGGGTGTCAATGTCATTCCATTGTGGAATTGGCACCCACATATTAACATATAAGTGGCAGCCACTTTAATATGGACGAGATAATGAGGTATCTGGGGACTAAGGTAGATAGTGATCTCCCCTTTGACAACCATATCTCCACAGTAGTTAGGAAAACCTTCTATGTAGGCCATCTGATTACTAAAGGATTCCCATCTAGACATACTGGGGTTATAGTGCCTCTTTACTCATCACTCATCAGTACCATCATAGGATATAATAACCCTTGTGAGATGTACCTCAGAAGACACTTTCAGCAGCTGGGAGGTCCACAAATGTACCTCGCCAAGGGGAATACTGGCCTCCAATATATGCCCTATGCAGCCAGACTGAATAAACTCCTTTTTTACTCAGTGGCATCTTGTTTACCCAGAGATGATCTCAGCTGGCCAACACAGCCATGTTGAACTCAGGCTTGATGGATATGCTCCAGCTATGGGAACCCATGTCACAGTGAGCCACACACTGTAGTGAGCTGAACCTTGGCTCAACATTAACTGGAAGATGCTGGGGGGACATCTTCCTGTCACAGACACTCCCCATACTTTGGAACAACATCCCTAACTACATTATACAGAGCCCCTTACTAACACTCTGCAAGAGAAACCTTGAAGAGTGGATGGGGAACAGTAGATGCACCCCAGGGATCCCACCATTGGCTCTGCTCTACAGAGTGACAGTTAATGAATCAATGGGGTGGCAAAAGCTGACACATTTTGGCTGGACTTATGAATGGCCTCTGGCAGTTGGCTAAGTACCTACCTATGAATCTATGCATACAATATCTGTATATGCTGATAGCTTAATTTACTGTTCAGGTGTTGACTTACCTTGTGCCAATGGCAGTTGTGTGTGCAATAGTTGAGGGCTGCCTATGTTGGATGCACACAGTAGACTGCCTATGCATGACAATTTACAGGTAGTCTTGTGTGTGTGCCATCCATTTTTACTGTGTGTGCAAGTGTTGAAAAGTGTCAGTCCCTAGGTGTTTACACTGTCAGTGTGTGTGTGCTATACGTTCCCTCTTTGCCAAGGCATGGACATACTGGGCATGCCTCCGTTTGCCTACTGGGGCTGGCTCAGGGTGTTCATAGTCTGAGTACCTCTGTGCCTGTGGGGCCCTTGGGAATGGTGGTGGGCTGTGAGGGCCTTCACCATTCTGTCCTTGCTGCAGCTGTTTCCGCAGGACCATATTCTCTAGCATGGCACACACTATGAAGATGTGGGCACATGTGCCTGGAGAGTACTGCAAGGCTCCACCAGATATGTCCCAGCAACGGAACCGTGATTTCAGCAACCCAAACACATGCTCTATGATGATTCTAGTTTGTGCGTGTGCCTCATTATGGCGTTCCTGCATAGGTGTGTGTGCATTTCTGATGGGAGTCATCATCCACGGTTTCAGTGCATAGTCAGCATCCCGCACCAGCTGGCCATTTGGGATGTCCCCCCTGGCAAATAACCAATACAGCTGTGAGGCATGCCAGATGTGGGAGTCGTGATAGCTTCCAGGGCTGCCAGCACACACATCCATGATAATGCCCTGGGCACTGCACATGACCTGGCAGTTGACGGAGGGGTATACCTTATGGTTTATGTAGTGCCTACCCTGCTCACTGGGTGGTGACTTGATGTGTATGTGCATGCAGTCTATTGCACCCAGTACCTCCGGGTATTCTGCCACATGGTGGAAGAGACGCATATTGCTGGCCAACTCCTCCTGTGTTCGGGGGAAATATATGTGTTCATTGGCATGTGGTAATATGGCATCCAGGAACTGGTGTAGTACCTTGGATGGTGATGCCTGTGAGATCCCCATGATATCCCCAGTTGGTCTTTGAAATGTACCTGTAGCTAGTATTCTCAGGCTTACACATACCTTTGTATCCACTGGGATGGGTTCCCCTCTGTTTTTTCTGGCTCTGAGGCATGGCCGGCACAGCTCCACAAGTTGCTGTAGGATGTCCCTGTCCACGCTGTAATGCTCTACTATCTCCAGATCATGTATCCCCTGGTAGGTTACCCTGGGTCTGAACACTCTCCTCCTCCTCTGGTGCCTGAGGTGGTCGTGTGCATCATCCTCCACACCACCTTCAGTCTCCAACACATGCTGGTAGATCAAAGCTATGGCAGTCCCTAACATGTACATAATAAAAGTTCCCCATCTGTATACACCACTGGTGCAGAGTGCATGGGAATACACAAATGTGTGTGAGGTGCTTTCAAAGTTTATAGTATTGTGCTATGGATGCTGCTGATGTCAGTGGATGTGTATGAGCTATTCCAGCTGCAGTGTGTCTTAATTATGGGTTTTGCAATGAGTACTGCAAGTGTGGGGCCTTTACTGTGGAGATCTACTTGCCTGCCTTGATTAATCTGTTGACCTTTAATTCACTTTTAGACCTAGATCCCCTCCCATTATCAGGATGCATCCACCTGCCATCTTTCTTGTTTTGTACTTTCCCTACCCAGTCATGGCAAAATGTGCCTTGTAGCTTATATACCGCAAATCGTCTTTGTTCTGCGTTGACACTTTACTGTTTTCTTTGCAGTACAACCTCTCCCCTTTCCTGTTCTGCAGGTAGCTGCTTGCAGCCTTTTTAGCTGTTGTCAATGGCCTACTGTAGGCTCCTAGGTGTTGATTGGTCATTTGTACTCCAATCTCACTGCTGCAGCATTTTCTTATTTCTTTCCTATATCCTTCCTGTTTCAGCTGCAGTGCGCACTGCATACCCGTTTACCGGGTTTACACGCGTTTTCATCTCTGTTCACATGCATACTCGTTTACCTTGTGGACTCTCAGCTAAGCATAGCTATGGCCACTTCAATACACCCCTATCCTGCAGCTTTGCCTAGCTAGGGGCAAACGGGTTTAGCAATGCTCCAATGTGCTTACAGCAATGGCAACACACCCCTCTCCTGATGTCATCTTTATCTCAAGGGCACACCTCAGTGTTAGAACACTATACTGTGATATGCATCCTTACACCAACAGGGAATCTGCGATTCACTATTACTCCTCTCATTTGCATGGCATTGCCTACTAATTCCTAGCTACTACACATAACACTGTCACTGCCCCTTAGCAACCCCTGTGCCATACGTATGGTGTAGCATGCCTGCCATTGACTATTATGGGGAAATCGTGATATGTGTTTCATTGCGGATTTATTCTATATTTTTATATATTCCTTACGATCCCCTTTGCGCACCGCTGCCTGCGCTTTCACGTTGTGATAGTGTGAATATACATATATATATATATATATATATATATATATATATATATATAAAATTATATATATATTAAATGTTAATTTTATTATTTGTACATGTTTTTTATGCCAATGACTATATATTTAGCCATTGGCATGTATTAACAAGATAATACATGTGTTTGGTAAGCTGTCATGGCTCCAATTTTATGTTTGCAAAAATGTAAACCGTTTTCTACGGTTTACATTTCTGCATGCTTACACTACACCTGCACCACTTCCTGAATTGCTACATACCTCCATTTGCATGCTACACTGCCTCACAAGGGATAATTATCATACAAGGCTCGGGAGTTGTGCGGGTGTAGCATACGCAGGTAGTGCACGTGGAAACAGCTCATGCCTGAATCACTCGGCAGCCATATTTGGTGTTAGAACGCCGACTCTACGCCTGCACCTGGCACAAGATTCATGAATCCCGGGGTGTGTCTGTGTGTGTGTGTGTGTGTGTGTGTGTGTGTGTGTGTGTGTGTGTGTGTGTGTGTGTCTGTGTGTGTACTGTGCTGTATAACTTGCAATGTACAGTTCTTGTCTGCCCCTCACAGGTGTTGATGCAGGTGCGTTGCCCTCCTGCGGTCCACCTGATGTTAGTGTCTCCACAGACTTTAGCAGTGATGATGAAATTATGATTGAGGCACAGGCAGGGTTGTCAGGGGCTGAAACTGTGCCATTGATTGTCATTCCACCAGCATCCCCCTCATCCCTGCACACAGATCTCATGCCTACACATACCCCATCACCAGTGGCCATAGAGGAAGGACAGTTGGTGGTTGGTAGCATGGAACAGGAAAGTGTGGAGACTATGGAAGGTGTGCCTGCACACCATGATTCCAGCCAACTGACTGGAGATGTCCCACACAGGCATGTGCCCAGTGCTGCTCATAGAAGGACCTCTGGCCAACATGCCCCTGCAAGACGTAGCACATCAGCTGGTGTCACCAGATGCATGTTTCAGGCTGTAATGGAGGCACAGGCACATGCTGAATGGCACAACAGAGAAGGTCTGAGGCTTCAGAGAGCTGCTGTCCATTCTTTAACTGACAACATCCAGGCAATTGCAAATGCTCACCATCATCTTGCAGATGTTTTGGATGGATGATTGGGTGACATGGTGGGAGTCCTTGACCGTGGCATGTCAATCCTCGAGCGTGGAATGTCTGTGCTGGAACATCTGGTGGGAGTGAGGCATCAGACACGTGGACGTAGGCCAGCTATATCACCTGTTGAAGGTCTAAGTGAACATGCTACTTCACATGCCCACTCCCATAGTGGCAGTATCAGCAGCAGTGCAGCTGCTGCTGTGCTGTCCACTCCAGGACACAGCAAGCCACATGCACGTGGTCCTGGATGGTCCCAACAGGGACACAGTTCAACTGGACATGTGTCATCAGACAGTACCCAATCTGGACCTCTGCCTGGTAGTGCCCGTGTAACCCCTGTCAGGCGCAGGTCACGTGGCCGTGCCTGGACACTGTGAACTGTGAAACCTGCCCTGTACAGTCTGCAGCTGTCAATAATACCCCTGTGTTGGCCAGCCACATGCCAGACCTGTGTGCATACATACACACACACACATCAGAAACAAATGTAGGGCACCTCAACACATGCACGCATAACATCCACACACCCCCCAATGAGATCAAAGTCCCTAACCCATGCAAATGATGCCATCCAATGGTGGAGACTAGGCCTCTGGCAAACATTATCACCCTGTGCATATGATGATGTCTGTGCCGCATCCCTGTCATCCACACCATCGGTGCAGGGACATTCTCATATGGTCTGATGCACAGGGTAAACATACTTGGAAGACAATTGTAGTAGTGTTGACAGGCAGCAGACATACCATGTACTACAGTTTTAGAATGCATTTTGTACTTTCCACAGTATGTATCATGTGTAACAACAGTAAGTGCATGTTGATCTTGATGTTCTGCCTTCCTCTTTTAGGTGTAATTGCATGTGCTGGGGTATGTCAGTGTTTGCGGTTAGTGTCCCATATGTAAATATCTACTACTCACAGGTCTGTATAACAATACCTGCATGCACTTTGTAGCTTGCACATCACAGTTATAATCTCCCAAGTTTCTTATAATCCAGAAAAAACAATGCAGTAGGTGAAACAATAAAGCCACAGAGGAGGATCGGATGAGAAATTTTAATAATTGTTTTAAAACAGCTTTCGCTTCCACCAAAAGTCAGCACATATAAACGTTCCACATTACATTTTCATTTACATATTACTTCATTAGATGTGAGCTCAATGTGAAATCAACAGACTTATAAATCAAATCCCTGCTGATATCATTTAATCAACCAATAAAAAACATTAAAATCCCTTCCAAATGTTTACAGAAAACATAAATTAAAACAATTTATTAAAAATGCATAAAAAGTATGTATAAAAATCTCAATAAAAATATTAAATATTTACATATTGTATACATTGAACCAAGAAAACTGAAAAACTACTAAAAATCAAAAGAAAAATGAGTTGAATGGTAGGAGAAAGCTAAAATAAGCAAATAGCATGCTAAAGCAACTAAAAACTTTAATATGGTAAGCGCTTTCAGTGGGAAAAATATTCCACTGAAAGCGCTTACCATATTAAAGTTTTTAGTTGCTTTAGCATTACGTTATTCGTATTTGCTTATTTCAGCTTTCTCCTACCATTCAACTCGTTTTTCTTTTGATATTGTATACATTGTGCAAAATATTAAATAAATGTATTCACTATATTAAAAAATGACAGGTTCCTTTTTCAGTGAATTTTTTTCATCGGTCAAACCATTTCTTTTTTGTTGACTCTTATCTACTGGGCAAAGTGATGAATTACAGTTGAAGAATGCTCATTAAAAAGTAAAGTGAAGATTTAAATTTATAACCAGGCAAACTTTAAAAAACATTTACGGAATATTAAATATTAAAATATAAAACATGTGCAAACAGCATTATATAAAAATAAATTAATATTATAAATGTATTGATTAAATGTAGGGGTCAATGGGAGAAATATAATAAGGTTTGTTGTATATAAAATCTCATAGTTTAGCTGCTCTTAATTTAAAAACCGGGGCAATAGAGATGTATTCGTTCAAACCTGGCCATTTATTTGCCTGTAATGTTATTTGCCACCAAAGTTCCCTATACTCAATCTTTTCCTCCCATAGGCCTCCTCGCCCATCAATGTTAATTTTTTCAATTACAAAGAAAAGGAAGTTAGCCATGGGGCACTGTTGTTTATGTCTGAATAATGCATTTGTTTCTTTACCATTCTGTATGTCGTAATTGTGTTCATATATCCTTCTCTTTAGTTTACTTTCTGTTTTACCTATATAGAACGCTTGGCATACCTGGCACATAGCCAGATATACCACCCCACTTGAATCACAATTACTAAACCCATTACTTTTTAATACTGTGTTTCTGTTTAATAAAGAGACGCTATCTCTTTTCATAATGTATGCACATTGTACACACCTACCACACTTGTAGGTTACATGCCTCTTTTTACTAAATCCCTTTCTCCCTTCATAATCACATTCTAAAAGATTTTTCAAGCAACTAACATTTTTGTACACCACTTTCAGCTGTTCCTTAGGTATCATGTCCAAATCTGTAAGGGCTAAAAACCTGTTCCATTCTCTTTCTAGGATGTCTCTAAAATTTCTGGAACTGGCATTGCATTCCAATACTAAAGCTCTATCAAACTTTCCATCTTTTATCACCTTAGGTGCAGCTGTTAAAACACTATCAATCCCAAGAATGGGATGAAATTTTCCTTTTCTTCCTTCTATTACATCTTTGTCAACCAATTGGAGTAATTTCTCAGGATAATTTCTAGTCATAAACATCCCCTTCAATATTTTGATCTCTTTATTAAAGTCTTCTTCATTAGAAGTCATCCTACTGGATCTAATATATTGCCCTTTTATTATATTTATTTTGTAGTGTGTAGGATGTGAACTATTATAATGTAAATAGGAATTACAATAAGTACTTTTTCTATAAACTTTTGAGTTAAATCCTTTATTTTTCTTATAGACTTCAATGTCCAAATACTCTAGTCTATCACTACTAAACTTATAAGTAAATTTATAAGTAAATCTCCCAAGTTTCAAACATGTTTACAGATCTAATAATCCAAGAGCTGTGTAGTAAGCTATTGTGGCCAGAACCGTCACATCCATAGAGGGTGACATCACAGGTATAGTTACCCGGAGCGGGGAGGAGGTAAAAGAGTGGTTTAGCAGATGACAAGGGTAAAGGCTAGTGGAAAAGGTGGCTTCTCATTGGGAAGCAGTAATACCCACTCTCATGACAGGATGCATACACATACTCAGGGATTCACAGACAAAGTAACACACCCACACACTCAGGGATTCACAGGCATAGTAACACACACTCTGACACACACACACACACAGTTGCCAGTTTTGGGATGAGAACTCCTGCCTATGTGCAAATCATCATTATAGTACTACACAATTACAAAACGCGCCACAGAGATTACACATGTGCAGGTAGTCTGAATGGCCTATGATTGAGGACATCAACAGGGATGCTAGACTGCAGTGAGTGTATGTGGGACGGGGGGGGTTCATCAGTGGGCTATGTAACAACAAGCCTCACCCCAGGGTGTACATGTTTACAGGCAGTTAGAATGTCCTTCTAAGATCGATGACATCAACAGGGATACTAGATTGCATTGAGTGGCTGGGGGGAGGGGGTCTTATCATTTCACTATTGTAAAATACAGCCTCATTCCAGGGACCGGACAGCCATACATACACACACACACACACACACACACACACACACACACACACACACACACACACACACACACACACTGCAGCATTTACAAAGATATACACCTATGTCACACACATACAGACACTTGACATGTGTGTGATTCAAACACCTGCCTATGTCTTGCTTTCTACACTTCACTCTGTACAGATGTCTACAATAGTGTACAGGAGAGTGAAAAACATTTGGGGTGTATTCCCCACCATACGTGACATATATGGACACATGCACACACACGTGCTAGTACTGTGAATCAAACACCTGCCTATCTCATGATAGGTATTACAAAGCGACAGCACTATCGCACATGCTACAGAGCATACTAACTTTTTCCTTTGCCAACTGTGCTGATATATGCACAATATATGCACAGGGGAGGTGTTACTGTTCCAGATGTCAAGAGGTTTGCCTTCAGTGTCACCCTTACTGCATTCTATGTTGTGTGTCCTCCCCTTCATTTAACAAAACCATAGCTTAGCAGTTACACAGGTTATTGTAGGAATGGTTGTAACACACCTGTGAACTGTCCACAGTAATCATTCATCTGCAAAGTAGCCCCACAACTTAGTAGTTATGTCCAAACATCTGTCCATACCTAAAGTACAGCTTACTGTACTTTGAGCATATCACCATATACAGTTGGCAATGTTGAGGCTGCATTGCAACTGCATGATGAACTAAGACACCAGTCACCTTCAAACATCAGACACTGTACACGCATGCAATCTAAACACACATCAATACATGTACACATATGCAGTCTCCATCAGTAAGTGGACTAGTAGGTCAAGAGGATACATTCCACACCTTCCCCACACCATGTGTGAAAACTAGCTGAGCATTACACCATAATGGATGTTGTATTCATGTACTGGTAGGACACACAACCACCTTCACTGAATAGACAAGTGTACATTTATGCCAACAGCACATCAGCAAGACACACACACACAGCAATATTCCATGTCATGATCCCACAAACTGTTAGTTGACAGTTCCACTCTGAAGCCAGGGCACTGTAATGGTCAACAGTGAGCACATAATATTTGCCACACACATCATATTTGCCACACACACCTCATGATTACTTGAAGAGTGCCAGCAATGTGCTCTGTTTGAGCTAGGCATTACACTTATTCAGGTATGTGCGAGGTCTGAGGCTTGTAAACATCTCACCCCAGCATCTTCTGGCTATTGTGGTAATAAGGTCAATATCCAGACAGCACACAGCATGCATGGTTTGCAATTGTTGACATGGGGTATATGTAGGAGCTGTGGGCACACATGGCTGTACATGTCATGGACATATCACCTGTAACTACTCAGGAACATACAGAGCATAGCTGTATTCCCCTGAGTCTGTCAATACAGGCTTTGTGTGTCGGTCCTATGAACCTGTTATTTGGGTATGTTTGTAGGCATTGCATTAGGTGGACAAGTCTAATGACATACATGCCACATGGGTTGTTGTATGATATGATAGGTGTCATGGGTGACCAGTAGAGAGAGAGTATTACCTCTGTCAACATAGATATCAAACCATATGTACTGTTAGCATTCAGCAGCCATGGACCTATCTTCCATGTGCATGTGTGTAATGAATGTAGCCACCTGTATGTACAAAGGACAACAACAGCAATGGTATTCTCATTTATGTTGTATGAGTGTGGGATGTACATATCCAGGGCAGGTACATCTATGTCATATCCAACCATGAGGGTGTTGTTTACTGGTGTACAACAACAGTCAACTGTGTTAATGTTGACAACATCCGAGGGACAATGGTATGTGTACAACTGACCTGGTTTCAAACAGTGGTATTATTGCATTGCATATCACATTATGCAACTGTGTCAGTACATGGGTACTTTGTACAGTTATGTAGAGCTAGGTACAGTCTACCAGTCGAAGGTTATTTGGTGTTCTACCATACTATTTCATACCACATGTATGGATGTGTGTTGGTAGTCTGAGGACATGGTGGTGGATGTATATGAGGATACTACATAGAATGCAACTTTTACCACTGTCACCTGTACCTGACACATCTGTGATGAATTATGTCAGAATAGTGGTCTTTACTTATGAGTAGCCTTTATGAATATGTGGACACCACCACCTGGAGTGGTCTGTACCAGTGTCATGGCCCACATGTTTGGATCTGGGTTATATGGTGGTAGTGCTATTGTGCACTACAGAGCCTTCAGCCAGGTGTTCCTCACTGCACAGATGTCAGTATTCCCCATTGTAGGGTCTACATTAAGCAAATGGATTATGAAAGCCACACATCTAGCACTGGTTAGCATATGCATCCAATGCAATTGTCTTGTAGGTGTCAGGGTGTTACCTCTGCGTTTAGGACGTGTGCCTTGGAATGCCACTACATGGGTAAATGCGACCTAGGTATTATCCACACTCCCTTGAGTCATGGATGCATGTGCTTTGTGACAAAGGCAAGTCTTCTTTCAGTCATGACATCCCAGAATGACAGACACTAGACACCATCATAATTACAGCAGGACATTGGCTCATTGTTTTGGTCAAGCAGTTGCCACTCATACCATGACATCATTGCGAGTGGCAGTATTGTGCTTGGTATCAAATGTTACATCTAAGGTGATGGACAGCAGCAGATATTGTCTAGATGACCAATGCCAGATATACTCAGTGTAGCGGTCCTGCTAATAATGTCTACTACTAACACAGCCGGGGAGGTCATCTTGACACCTGCACCTCAGTACCATTAGACAATGGGGCTCACATATTATGCTTGCACATGCCACTGTTCCAAGTATAATGCCACTGTCCACAACCTGATATCAATGTATGCCTGTCAGGACAACAATGTGTGTGACACATGCTGTAGTTAGCATCCACCTGTGTGTCCCAGTTAACCTACTGTCTGTCACTTCCACACATGCATGATTGTATATACTTCACATATATATGGCAGTACTTCATGTACATGTATGTATGTGTATCACACAGCACAGATAGAGATATATCATTTACGGGCCACATACAGGTATCTGGTAGTAAACGTGTATGATTTGCATATATACTGACAGTTAAGATGTACATAGCTGTAAACATATGCGTTTACAATAGGAGTCCATTACAACATGTTCTGTACATCTAAGTGTATGAGCATGCATACTGTGGCCTTCTGTGGTTAGACTTGGAGTGCATCCAAAACAGCCCTGTGCTACTAAGTGTATGAGTGTGCCCACTGCCACCTTGTGTAATTTGAGTCAGTGCATCCAAACAAGCTCTTTGTTTCTAAGTGTATGAGCATGCCCAGTATAACCTTGTCTAGTTGTAGTCATAGTGCATCCCAAACGGCCCTGTGCTACTAAATGTATGACGATGCCCACTGTGACCTTGTGTAATTGGAGTCAATGCATCCAAACAAGTCATGTAATTCTATGTGTATGAGCATGACCACTGTAACCCTGTATAGTGATAGTAGTTGTCCATTTCACAGATGGAAATACTCCAGTTCAGGGCTTGTTGTGTTACAACTACACCTCTCAGGCCTACTTATGTCTTACCTGCAGATGATGTGTCTTGTTTGTGCATACAGGTTGTAATGGAATCCTACTTTAAACATACAGGTTTACAGCTATGTACATCTTAACTGTCAGTATCCCTGTTGATGTCCTCAATCTTAGAAGGGCATAATGACTGACTTGAAATGTGTAATCTTTGTGTCATGGCTCGTAACCATGTAATACTGTAATAGTGATCTGTAGATAGGCAGGAGTTCAGATCCCACCACTGGCAACTGTGTGTGTGTGTGTGTGTGTGTCAGCAAATGGCTGAGCATGGTTGTGGGTGTATATTTGTGTCTGCATCCTGTCACGACACTGGTTTTACCACTTTCCAAAGAGAAACCACTTTTTGCACTGGCCTTTATCCTTGTCATCTGCTAAACCACCCTTTTCCCCCCTCCCCACTGCAAGTAACCAGTCCTGTGATGTTACCCAACTTAGAAGTAGAATTAGAGTAAGTGTAATTGTATGGGTTCTGTGGCACATACCCCAACTGGATACCACTCTACTAGTTACCTTTACATAGGCAAGACTTGTAAGCACAATACTGGCAAGTATGTGTGTTTGTGTGTGTGTGTGTGTGATTACCCTGTAGCCAGGCATACACATGTGTTATGTCTTTTAACATGATGCACACCATGGTAGTCATCTGTGGTGAGTGGGGTCTACAAATTATTACATAGTTAGGAATAGAAAATAATAGACAGTCAAGAACGACTACTGCTGGGTATGTTATTTTCCTGTGCCACTGTTGAGCAGTGACACAGATGTGGTCCCCGGGTTGTATGTCCATACCCATCATTCCCCCACCCAAACTCCACAATCCCTGGGGAACATTTCCTTAGCCATCATTCCCCACCCCAAACTCCACATACACAACAGTCATCCCTTCTCTGGTGAACTGATTAAGATTTAAATGTTATAAAACAAGAGTTGCCTCTGTTTTGGGTACACGTGAATTCCTTTGGAACCCTTCTGTGACACAAAGGGTGTTCAGACATGTTTATATATATGGCTATAGCTGTGTCTGTGTATATGCACATATATATATATATATATATATATATATATATATATATATATATATATATATATATTTGTGTGTGTGTGTGTGTGTGTGTGTATACACATCCCGTAAGTGCATATATGTATTTAGTACTTAGTTATAACAGTTGTACATATGTAGACTTGTCTATGTTGTTTCGCAGAGCACAGTACAATCAAGGGTACTGTACATATGTACACAAAGTCACTGTCCCATTTGTTTTCAGTACTGTGGAATACCTGTAGTAAAATGAGTATTATAAAAACCATAAGACATGCATACAACGCAGATGGCTTAGTGGTAAGTCCAATAACATTAGTGTACATGGTCCAGGGTTCAAGAGTTGTTGATAATGTGATTTAGCTCTGAATAAGACACTTTTCGACAGTTGTAAGCAGGTGTAAATGTGTTTTCGCGACAGTAAGCAGAGGGTACACACAGGTAAAAGACATGCACAACTCGCAGTACACTTGAAATGCTCTTCTTTGGCAATCCTGCTGATGTCACCCACCTAGACATACACCTCTGGAACTGCTGTAACCCAGAAATCCCTATAGCATGTCCTGTAACTGTGTAATGCTATAGTATGATAAAGTAGTGTGGTAGGTGTTCTTATCCCATACTTACCAACTGTGTACATCTGCCTGCCTGAGAAGGGAACAATGCTTTTTAGAGTATGCACACTCCTTACAATTCACATACTCAATTTTGGCAAGGGTGCTGATGTCACCCACCTAGAAATACACCTCTGGGACTCCTGTAACCCAATAATTTCTGTAGCATGTCCTGTAACTGCATAATGCTGTAGTGTGATAAACAAATTTGGTAGGTGTTCTAATCCCAGACTTGCCAACTGTGTGTGTGTGTATATATGTCTGCCTAATATGGAAACAATGCTTTTTAGAGTATGCACACTCCTTACAATTCACATACTCAACTTTGGCAAGGGTGCTGATGTCACCCACCTAGAAATAAACCTCTGGGATTACGGTAATCCAGTAATATCTGTAGCGTGGCCTGTAACTGTGTAATGCTGTAGTGTGATAAACTAGTTTAGTAGGTGTTCTAATCCTCGACTTCCCAACTGTGCGTGTGTGTGTGTATCTGCCTCAGAAGGGAACAATGCTTTTTAGAGTATGCACACTCCTTACAATTCATATACTCAACTTTGGTAAGGGTGCTGATGTCACAGAAATACACCTCTGGGGGTGCTATAAACCAGTAATTTTTGTAGCGCATCCTGTAACTGTGTAATGCTGTAGGGTGCTAAACTAGTTTGGTAGGTGTTCTAATCCCAAACTTGTCATGTCTGTCTGCCTGAGAAAGGAACAATGCTTTTTAGAGTATGCACCCTCCTTACAATTCACATACTCATCTTTGGCAAGGGTGCTGATGTCACCCACCTAGAAATACACATCTGGGGATATGGTAACCCAGTAATTTCTGTAGCGTGTCCTATAACTGCGTAATGCTGTAGTGTGATAAACCAGTTTGATAAGTGTTCTAATCCCAGATTTGCCAACCATGTATGTGGGTGTCTGTCTGCCTGAGAAGGGAACAATGCTTTTTAGAGTATGCACACTCCTTACAATTCACATACTCAACTTTGGCAAGGGTGCTGATGTCACCCACCTAGAAATACACCTCTGGGTCTGCTGTAACCCAGTATTCTCTGTAGCACGTTGGATAACTGTAAACTGCTGGATTTTGATTTAGAACTGTGGTAGGGTTCCATCCACAACCCTGGCAGTTATGTGTTTTTGTGTGTTTCAATGTCTGTGTAGAAAGTAATGCATTATAGCCTACTCACTCACAGGACATTTACAATGCCCTAGATTGGTGATCCTGCTGATGTCATTCCTTGTGAAATACACCTCTGGGGAATGAGTTCCCTAGTAATCCTTATGGTGCTTCCTATAACATCTCCATACAGTATTGTGATATAGATCTTGGTTACAGGTTCTATACCCACAGATGTCAGTTATGGATGTGCTGTGTATTTCTCACTGTCTGTTTTGTGAGCAATGCATTTTGGGCTACTCACTTGCAGAAAATTCAAATTGCCCTACTTTGGTAACCCTGCTGATGTCATTCCTTGTGAAATACACCTTTGGGATGGCGTAGCCTAGTAATATCCATAGCGCGTGCTATAACTGCATAATGCTGTAGTGTGTTAAACTAGTTAAGTAGAAGTTCTGTTCCTAGATGAGGCAGGTGTATGTGTTTGACAGTCAGAGCCTGTGTAGAGGTGGCTGTGAATGTCTAACCACTGGACATGTTGAGAAGTGTTTTTTGTAGTTTTCCTATATGGTGGCCATATTATATGTCACAATGTCCACCTCATGAGGATTACAGATTTCAATCAGCCAAGAGACTGTGTTGGCAAGCCATATCCCTACATCTGGCAAAAGGCCTGGTGAACAAAGTAAGCACCCCTACTATTACCCAGAATACGGTCTGAACCCATGTGTCATACACACACTTGCATAGAATATCCCACTATGTTACTATTACCCTGCACATTGTTGACAGATAGCAGACATGGTGTAAATGCAGTGGGCTGCAGAGAGCATGGCACCCTGTTCACAAGTGCAATAGGCACATAATTGCGGAAAATGTGCCTTCGCTATGTTCCCCACTGGATGCCTGTAACATATGTGGTGCCATCAAATGTGATCCACAAAGAACATACAATGCCTTACACACATGCCCTGTATGGACAGATGCCACCGACACCAGGGAATACCTGTATCATGCTATCAATGCAGGTGCAGGGTCAACCTGCTGTCTATTAGCAGTTCCTGCCACACCAGGCCAGGACTGGCACATCTTATGATAACAGTCTGTGTACACAACATGTGCCAGGTACACTTAAACATGTCACTGTACATTAATGTGGGAACATGCACATCCCAGGCAATGTCCATGTCAATGACTATCAAACACAAACATGGCATGTATTGCAAAGCAATGGCCACACACAATGGTAACCAGGATGACATGACAGTTAATACAACACCCATCTGTGTGGGACATTGCAGACAATACACCCCTGAACCACACTGCAGACATTGTCAGGTGGCCTGATGCCAAGGATTATCCCTCACCCAGCCTTGTACAGCCATTTTGCACAGCCAACCACTACACACCCATGAAGAAATGCACACATGCATGTCAGTACTGGCACCTTGTGTCTGCGTGTGGGGTACGATGTTCCCAACCACAGTCACACCCAGTATAGCTCCCATTGGCATACTGACTGATGTCATTCACGTTCACATGCCTTAGCCCATAGAACCTCAGGATAACCCCTGTGGTGCATGCAATACCTGTGCATTACTGTAGTGTGGCAAACTAAGTAGTTAGGAAGTGTATTTGTGAGCCTGCCAAAGTATGCCAATGTGTCTGAGTCCCTTAGAGAGTGTGGTTCTGTTGATAATGACATCTGTTCATGTGGACAGCCATGCGTACTGCACCTAATGTATGTCTACTATACCTCTGTTATAGATGTTGCTCACCAGAACACCTATATGTTCTTACAGCACAGCAGCATATCAGCTATGTGGCACATGGAGTAACTGCATGTACTTGTAATAGTAATGGCTAGGCAGTCAGGGATTTTGAACCCCTGTGCTGGTAGGTGTGTGAAAGGTGATGCTTAGGTTTTAGTCTCCCAGCCCTACTCTGATGTACTTTGAATTTGTCTGTCCCTCACACACACTCTCTGGTCGATGTGGAGATGTACACCTGTTCAGCAGCAGCTTGTGTTTTGTAAGTGATGGTCATGATCAGGTGATGGCCTCTGCACCTATTGCGGTCCTCCTCTAGCTGATTGCATATGAAACAGCTGTGGTGACATTCCCATAGCCAATTGCATGGAAACACAATACAATATCTAGGAACATCATGTTGGTGTTTGCCCATGACAGTCTCTATGAGTGGAACCTGGATCTGGTGTTTGGCAAACAGCATCACAGATGAAATCTGGATATTCCTCAAATGACATACACAGTGGAAAATAGCCTAAAGATGGGAGGGTGATGTGCCAGACATGACTACAGCATGTAAGTGTAGCTATGTTTCATTCAGACTACTGCCAATTTAACAAGTTGTGTGTGGTAATGGCTAGTCTGTATGTTTTAATAACTGACAAGACAGTGCTCTGTTTGTGAGGAAACCCCCATCTGTAGGGTCATCTGTGGACTAGTCAGTGTGTGGATCCATTTGTTTCTTATGTTACTCACAGAACACACATCTGTGAACTGCAGAAGCATAGTGTGAGGATTGCAGTCAGTACATGGTGACAGTGATGAGAGTTACTGCCATTGCATCCCTGATTGGACATATATCACAAAACAGTGGTATGACTGTTACTGTCTAAGGTTATCAAAGTGACATGCCAATAGTGGGCCACTGTTCATAGTTGCAGTCACAAGTCATCTACGCTTTGGACAGATGTCATACAGTATATATGCATGTGTTGTGCTCCCCCTGCAAATGTATGATATCTGTTGTCTTGGGTTGATGGTAAAATCTATGCATGCTATTATAAGTAATCCTGAATGCTGTTGACTATTACTAAGCCTTATCTGTGTTAAAACTGCAACACCATAGGCTGTACGGGATTGGAGGTCCCAGCGGAAGCACCTGTCCCACTTCAGCTGGCCATGTCAACAGGCACCAGCATGTCTGGGGCCCAGCCTTGGACCTCCACCTCTGTTAGCTCTGCACCACCTTCTGTTGGAACTGCCACTGAGGATGGGGCCTGCGTAAGGGGCTCAATAAGGGGTTTTGAGGCCAGCTATGCCAGCTCGAGGGCAGAGTGTCACATTTTGAGGGTGAGCCTGCCCCTTCTTGACAGCCCTCAGCACAGCCACCTTTGTGGCAGTGACAGTGCAGTGGTGGCTGCACATGGGTGGGGACCTCCATACCACTGTTTCCATTTGGGGGCTCATGGGTTTGTGACTGCCAAACACCCCTCCCCGTCCAAGGTGCATCCCCTCACATGTGTCATATACCACTCCTGTATGCTGTCTTGTCTGTCATCCTACCCAAACCTATCCTCCACGAGCATACCTACTCTCCTTCCCCAACATCCCACTCTCACCTTACAAAAATGGAAACAAAAGGCCAATCTGTTTCCAGAACAACTTTTGCCCCATACATAGCTGTCCATTTCACAAATGTGTCCACTGGACACATGTAACCTTTGTAACTTGCATCACAACATACTACTGTTGTCCTCACCCCTCTCTCAGGCACATGATCCTGGTATGCACATGACTCCTAAAGGTTCGAGGTATACAACATGCAGATGACCCCACTGTACACACAACACTACTGGTTCCTCTATGGTTACCCCATTTAACTTTTTAATGATGATGATGTTGCACACAGCACCTTGCAAGAGTACTGTTCTCACATAATGATTGGACAGGACCTGTTTTGTTACTGTAAATGAAATACTCAAAGTAATGTATTTAATATTTGCGTGTATTAATGACACATGTCTGTCTGAGGGAGTCTTGATATTACATAGGACAACACCACTACATAATACAGGTGTTGCTGGTGTTTCCCTTTTCATTTTTTTTTTTACTGCTTTGTTGTCACATGGAATGTTCTTGATATGTATATATATATATATATATATATATATATATATATATATATATATATATATATATATATATATATATATATATATATATATATATATATATATATATATATCTATATATATATATATATATATATATATATATATATATATATATATATAAATAAATAGATATATATATATATATCTGGACATAAACATACACACATACATCTACATAATGGAATACATTTCCTATACTGTTGAATGACTGTGCTGGATGCTATGTTTGTGATAACAGCCAATGTCTGTATAGCTGCCATGGCTTAGTAGTAAATAACATTGGCTGTGGTGTGCAGGGTCCTGGTTTCGAGCCTTGCAGAGGTTCTTTATTTTGTTGCTGGGCAGAACTAAGGGCCATTGGATATGGAGTGATTAAGGTACTTTTAAGCAGTTGTGAGCAGGTGAGCATGGGTTTGCGTGACAGTAAACAGTGGTTACTTTTGGTTACAGTTCCTTACATTCAGTTACCTTCTTGATTGCTTAACCTGTGTACTCAGTGCTTACCCCTGTGCAAACATGCCGTAACCCACTCACTGCTGCTTAAAGGTGCTTACTCCTGCTTACCTCTGCGCTAATTTCTTTAAAAGAAACGAAAAAAGGGTGATAGGAAAGTGGTGAAAAAGGGGCACAAAGGGGGAAAGTCAGTAGGCAAGGTAGCTAGGGTTGTGCAGGAAGTGTGTAGGGAAGGTCCATAGCTGTCCATTTCTTCTACAGCAACGGCTATGCATATGCAATAAATTTGGCGGTACATTTGACACTCACAACCCTGAGAGAGAGGTGAGGACAACAATAGTATGTTGTGATGCCAATTAGAAATGTTTACATGTGTCCAGTGGACATGTGTGCAAAATGGACAGCTATGTATGGGGCGTGCTTTTTTTGCGGGAACAGATTGCCCTTATTTTCTTTTACTTTTAGGTGAGAGTGGGATGTTGGGGAAGGAGAGTGGGTATGATCAGGGAGGATAGGTTGGGTAGGATGTCAGACATGACAAACAAGATATGTACAGGGGCGGTATATCACACATGTGGGGGGGGGACACCTTGGAGAGGGAGGGGTGTTTGGAAGTTGCAAGCCCATGAGCCCACCAATGGATACAGTGGGACTGAGGTCCCCACCCATGGGCAGTCACCACTGCACCTTCACAGCCCAGAAGGTGGCTGTGCTGGGGGCTGTGTAGGAGAGGCAGGCTCACCCTCTAGTTGCACCACTCGGCCCTCAAGCTGGCATAGGCAGTCTCAAATCTCCCTGTTGAGCTCCCTATGCACCACGGCTCAGATCGTACCATGGGTGACAGGTTCTTGTCCGCTCCTGCTCCGGGGGGGGTGATCCCCATCCCTTGTGGTGGTTCCATCCGAAGGTGGTGCAGGGCCAATGGACGAGGAGGTCCCAGGCTGGGCCCCAGATGTGCCGGTGCCATGGCCAGCTGAGGTGTGACAGGTGGTTCTGCTGGGACCGGCCTTCCCATATGAGCTATGTTGTAGCATGTTTAAGGCAGATATGGGTTAGTAATAGTCAACAGCATTCACGATTAGGTATAACAGCATGCATAGGTATTCCCATTACCCAGGGCACCACATATAAAATAGTTGCAGAGTTGGCAGAACACATGAATATATGGGTACACAGTGGCCATTACGATAACATGCAGGCTTCATCGATGGCAACAGGACACCGATATGGGGTTATTTTAACATGGCACATGCATAGAAACAGATGTGAATATTTATAAACCAATAGGACATATGTCCCAACAAAGGTTAGAAGTTTAGACATACCAAATGAGTTGTGTACATCAGTATTTTTGCACATATGGTAGGGATGAGAGAGAGTTCAATTAACAACTAATAAATCCTTGTAGTTTGCACAACATTCAAAGTCACTGCAGTGGTCTGTCCCTTACATGTATTATTACACTACCCAATGGCGTTATACTGTACAATGGTATGTTTGTCGATTAGTATGTACAGGACCTGTGTCTTACATACAGGCTTGACAAGATGCAGGTGTTAATGCAACATGTTTTGAGACTGCTGTCATACACTTTGTGTGAGATGCTGGGATGAGGGGTATGTTTGCATGTACATTCTCTAAGTACAGGTCTGACTATCAGTTATGTGTCATTAACAGCTTTCTACATTTCTTGGATCATCACACTAATCTAACAGTGGAACAGGGCAAAAGGCAGGTGATGTGGGCCATTTATCAGGACATACTGGGCAGATTGGAACAGTTGAGGGTTAGGAATATGCATACCACTTTCTCTTTGAGCATTCTAGCAAACTCTGTACAGTTGTTAAGTGTATATATGCATACAGCTTTCTCTCTGAACATTCTAACTAACTGTGTGCAGTTGTGTGGAATGACTATGCATACAACTTACTGGCGCTCCTGGGACCAAAGCCCTGCTGTGTGTGTGACAAAAGCATTACAGTTTAGATCACTGTACACTATGCTCTCAGACAATTGTTGTGAGGCTTTGCAATGTATTTAGTCTAATATGACTGACCTGTTTGCACTTCCAGCATTGTTATACAGCACGTCATACACATTTTATCTGCATACCACAGTGTGGGTAACACTGCTTACTACAACAGTACTATTTAATAACTGCAACAGTGCATAACATATGACTGCAGAGTAAACAGAAGCAATGCAGGGGTTACACCTTTATTCACAGCATGTTACTTAAGTCTGTATACTGGTAAAACACTTTCTGAGGCTCTTACATTTATTTGTTATGACAGTACATGCAGGCTATTTACTTACCTGCCATGTGACGCATCCTTTGCAGCCTAGCATCATAGGCTTGCTAGTTCACAGCATGCTCATCTGCAGCAGTCAGAGAAGTAGTGTGATATTTAGCCATACATATCCATAATATACACAAGCTAGGCAATTATTAACTACGTAGTGGAAGGAGTACTTACTCAGTTCTTGGGCATTCTGCATCTGCCTTGCTTCCTGGATCCACTGTTCCAGGACATCCCCCCTCCGCTGCTTGAGGTCTGCATGGTGGTGCCTGACCTGCTCACCTGTCCAGGGGATACCTGTGGCACTAGTGAGGTCACGGGCGAGACTGTCCCAGTCCTCCGTTTTGTACTGCAAGCCCTGGTACTGGCCCTGCAGTAGTCTTCTGTCATGGTGCTTTACTAGGAGCCATACCATGAATTTGGACTCCTGGATGTCCCAACGCTGCACTCTAAAGCGAGTGCCTTTTCCCACTCCAGCCATTCTGCCTGCAGGAGGATGCTACAACCAGTTATGAGCCATATTCCCATCTCTTCAGTTTAAGTAGGGCCAGATTCCCACACTTTTCCGTAATTGGCTGGTTTCGAAAAGGCTAAGCTATGTCTTATTCATTACAGGTTATATATGTGTCTGGTATCCATGATTCATGTGTACATACACTGTATTGGGTCCTGGGGACATCATAACTTTATTATAGTGACACCTCAACTCTATGTTTACTGCAGTACTCCAGTTCACGTAATTATGGTCTGTGGTGGGTTATAGAACATTACACTGTACATAGATTCACTTCACATGTTTGTTTGATTTCCCTGTGGTGAGGATTAGTTTGCTGATACCTCCTTTGTATACATTGCTATCATGGCATAGTGGTTAAGTACTATGACTGTGATGTACAGAGTCCTGAGTTCTAGCCTTGCAGAGTCTATTTATTTTATTGCTGGCCAGAACACGAGCTGTTGGGTACAGAGTGATTAAGGCACTTTAAAGCAGTTGTGAGCAAGTTTGCGCAGGTTTGCGTGGAGCTAAGCAATGCTAACCTCTGGTTACAGTTTCTTACACTCAGTTAGCTTCTACATTGCTTCAACAGTGTGGTACTCGCATACCGGTGGCCAAACAGGCTTACACCCGCTTGCTCCCGCACTTGCAAATGTACTGCTTTGGTTTTTGCATCAGACACTCACACCTCTGGTTAGGTGTGAGGAACTACAATAATACCTTGTGATGCCTATTACATCGGCTTACATGCCTACAGTGGCGTGTTGTGACGATGCGCTTGTAGGTGTTGTGTAGTGGGTTATGCAATGACAGATATGGACATAATGTACTTAGCCATTTAAACTCGACTGTGCTGCGATGGGACCCATATCAGGAATAGCTGCCCATTAGGCTTGAGCATGCCGATCAACTGTACAGAATCCATGGCCTGTCCAGAGTTTGCTTCATACTACTGGTGTGTTCCTCTTAGAATCTGCACCTGTCTTGCAAATACCTGGGAACTGACACCATTAAATAAAGATAAGTAATTGGGTTTAGGACCCCACATCCTTCAGCCGAGTCATGCTAATGCATACCGATTATTCTATCAGCTTTCTAAGGCTATAAGTGGAATATGTGCTTTCTACCCCTATTTGTTCCCCCAATGGTTTATGTTCTGTCCAGTGGTTTTGCTCTTAGAGGTTGAGAGGTATGTGTGTAAGCTCTGCCCATTTCGGAATATTACTTACATCCCCGGGGCGGTCCTAATACAATTGCACCAGCCAACACCTGCACGCCTAGGCCCATAATAGAATGCCCATAGTTCCCCCACCTGCCCCTCCTCTACAGCACTCATCCTTACTGTGGGTGTGGGTGGGGTCTAACCACACAACTACATACTGTCCACTCTCCACATGTCAGGACCCATGTCGTACATTGTGTCGACCCATGAGTTATCAGGCTTGCACAACCTACTGGTCCGTGTACGTATACAGCCTGGTTGGATGAATCATTACAGGGAGTGACTTTGGGGTGTCCCACAAGGGACATTGATGTCTTTGTTTCTAGATTAGACCTGGCAGGTCTCTCCCACTGGTTGTATCCTAACTGTAGCCTGGGAAGCAGTGTTGTGTTTACTTGTATCGTGTTTTTGTATGTTTCACCTGCCGAGGTGGGGGTGGTTGATGCTACGTGTTACACGTTTTTTGATTGGACCTCTCACCCCCATTTGCACAGCTTGTGAACATATGTAATTCATAACTGCTGTATCATATCCTAGCTATTTACATGTGTATATTTACACACACACACACACACACACACACACACACACACACACACACACACACACACACACCCATATATATATATATTTATATATATATATATATATATATATATATATATATATATATATATATATATATATATATATATATATATATATATATATATATATATATATATATATATATATATCTACATTACTATATACATATATATTTCTGTATATGTATGCATACATGTATATATTTATATGTTGCTGTCTATGTATATCTAACAACATATTGGTGTATGGGTGTCTGCATATATATATATATATATATATATATATATATATATATATATATATATATATATGTAGGTATGCATATGTATTCCATCTCTGTATGTATACATTTGTACTACGGAGAGGAGAGCTATATCTCCATGTAGCTATGGGTAGATATACACACACATTCCACTACATATTTACATCTACATCTGATTATTCCATTGTTTGCCATGTAGATTAGACTTTGCTGCAGTGGGACTTGTAGTGGGTGTGGCTGCACATTGGGTGACGCCTCTGGCCAATTAAAACTGTTGCTCACATCCCTGGGGCTGTCCGTATAGACCCACATCAGCCAAAACCTGCACAGCACACCTAGACCCATAAATAGCTACCCATAGTTCCCCCACCCGCACCTCGTCTACAGCATCCATCCTTCCTCTGGGTGCAGGTCGGGTCTGAACACACCACTACATGCTGCTCACTCTCCACTTCACAGGACACATGTCGTACATTGTCTCGACCCATGGGTCATCAGGCTTTCCCACCCTTGTATTCCGGGAATGTACTCACCCCAGCCAGAATGGTCATCGTATCCGCTTCCTTTGGTTATATGTCAATATTTGGGGCATCCTGCAAGGGACGCTCCTGTCTGTGTTCAAAATTAGATTTCATGGGTGCACTCTGTACCACCCCTGGTTCTATCCTGCCTGTGGTCTGAGGTGCAGTGGACTATTTACATTGTTTGTGGGTTTGTGTGTATGTTTCTTCTGTCTGGCTGGGGGAGGGAGGTCATGCTATGTGTTACATGTTTCTTGCTTGGGCCCCTCACTTCTATTGGCATAGCCTGTGAACATATGTCATTCTTGTGTGCTGTTTCCTATCATAGCTGTATATCTGTGTATATATACGTACACACACACACACACATACACACACATATATATATATATATATATATATATATATATATATATATATATATATATATATATATATGTCTGTAACCTCTGGTTACAGTTTCTTGCTCTCACTTAGCTTCTACTTTGCTTAATCTGTGTAGGCAATGCATACCCCCGCGCAAACGCACTTAAACATGCTTACTGGTGCTTGTATATGCTTACTGCTGCTTATTTATGCTTAGACCACTACACTATTGCTGTGCTGCTTCATTTGCATATATACCCATATACCCATGGATCCTAATTCCCTAAACACCCACCCCAACACTTTACTGACACAGCAGTCATCCATTCTCCAGTTGGATACATGGTGTATCCTCACCACTACACATTGGCCACTCCCTACTCGTGTAGACCCATCCCATGGGTTGACTCACTCCACATATCGTCAGACATCCCAAACTTTTAGTCCACAAACAATGGTGAAATATATTACCAACAGGACACTATTCACAATTTTTGGGATGTCCCACCTGACATGTCTTTATTTCAGGATTAGACTCTATACTTCATTACATCATTACTTCCGTTAACAAGACACTACAATAAATTAATAAGTATGACTATGTGGTAATGCACACGTTACACGTGAGTGCTAGCAATGTACGGATTCTGTGACATTATATTACAAATAGGACCGGTTTAGTGATTGGCATTGCCGTAGCAGGCAGATCACAGGAATGATTCCACTATTTCATAGTGAGAAAGTCCTCACAATTTATTTTTTGATAACAGCACTGACTTTGGATAAAGTACAGACTTGTGCATTTTTGCATATTCATCCCATCCCTCTTATGCACAACCTATTATTCTATCTACTGTCAAAATTTGTAGGGGCACTTTCATATTTATGTGTGCAAAAGGAAAATGCATGTGTTACAGGGAATGTACTTCTACATATACATGTATGCATGTGTGTATGCATATATACATATAACGAACTCGCTGACCTCCACGAGGCGGTCTGATTAGAACCAGGCCATCCAACCCTGACACGCCTGGATCCATAATTTCATACCTATGGTTCGTCCCATCCCTCTTATGCACAACCTATTATTCTATCTACTGTCGAGATTTGTAGGGGCACTTTCATATTTATGTGTGCAAAAGGAAAATGCATGTGTTACAGGGAATGTACTTCTACATATACATGTATGCATGTGTGTATGCATATATACATATAACGAACTCGCTGACCTCCATGAGGCGGTCTGATTAGAACCAGGCCATCCAACCCTGACACTCCTGGATCCATAATTTCATACCTATGGTTCCTCCACCCCACCCGAGTTCGACATTCACACAAGCCATCCATTCTCCAGTTGCTATCACAGCCATGACACACCTCCACACATTGCCCTCTCCCCAACGTTAGGGACCCTACACGTATGTTGTCCCAACCCATGTATCATCAGGCTCTCCCACTAAGTAGGCCTTTCACAAAATGGAGAATACGAGTTTTTTTTTTAAAAAGATATATATTTAATTGCACCATTCACAAACTTGACAAAAGCATAGACACATAAACGCACTTGTAGGACCAGCGTTTTCATCTCTCCTCATAAAGACTTCATCAGATGACCTAGAATACCATTTTTACCCTTTATATAGTCCCTCACCTATATAAATTACCCAATCACATTATATAGTGAAAAAAGTTAAAAACAATCACTCTCCTTCTCATTCATAAAGCAACATAGCAACACATATTGTTTAAAAACCTTAAATAACATAGAAAATTAAAAATGTTCATAAAAACATACTATTACATAAATATTTCAACATTTCAACATTAATTAAATACTTTCCTTAAAATGTAAAAGTATAAAAGTACAAACAATTAAACTTGCTCAAATGATGTAAAAACATTATTGTTGTACCCACTAGTGGTTATATTAGGAACTATCTTTTAAATAAAAACTATAGCTTAGCAGATCTCAATTTTAATAATGGAACAATGGATATAAAATCATTTAAGTCAGGGGGGCTGGATGCTTCTAGGGTAACTTACAACCAAAGTTCCCTAAATTCTATTCTCTCTTCCCATAGTCCACCTCTAATTTCTTTAGGTATTTGTTCCAAGACCAAAAAATTAAAATTAGCTTTTGAACAAACCTTTGTGTGTTTATATAAAGCATTAGTCTCCTTTTTATTCAAAATGTCAGGCACTCCCACCATTTGGTCCTTGAACATACCTGCCCTTGCTTCTGTAATAGTCGGAAGTCCACTCTGCCTAGCAATTTTTGTGTAGTCCCACCAGGGACTACCCTGTGATTGTTTGTAAAGTAGACTTAGCAGATCGACAATGTTGCTCCCACTGGTAGTGTCCTGCCTGTGGTGTGGGTAGCAGTGATTTGCTCACCACTGCCCAGATTAATATGACATAAGCTGACAGCACTAAATAATACTGGAGTTGCTGTTGATTCCCTTCTCATTCTTTTTGTATGCTTTATTGTCACAATGTTCATTCTTCATATATATATATATATATATATATATATATATATAATATATATATATATATATATATATATATATATATATATATATATATATATTATATATATCTGTACATACACATGCACATACACCAACATAATTACATACATTTCCTATGCTGTTGCATGACTGTGCTGGACGATTTATTTGTGATAACATCAGATTTATGTATATCTGCCATGGCCTAGTGGTAAATCACATTGGCTGTGGTGTGCAGGGTCCTGGGTTTGCCTTTGCAGAGGCCATTTATTTAGTTGATGCCAGAACAAGGGCCATTGGATACAGAGTGATTAAAGCACTTTTAAGCAGTTGTGAGCAGGTGTGTGCATGTTTGCGCGATGGTAGGCTGTGCTATCTTCCAATTACAGCTTGTTAAATTCGGTTAGCTTCTACTGTGCTTAATGTGTGTGGGCACTGCTTACACCCACACAAATGCACTTAGACTTGCTTACTGGTACTTATATATGTTCACTACTGCTTATTTGTGCTTACACCTGCTTACTGGTGCCTTATTCATTATGACACTACCACTTTGATTAAATAACATTAGTTAAACATTTCATGCAGTACTCCAGTTCACATTTACATATTATTATGTAGGTTATACAGCAAAAGGATGTATAAATATGTTCATATACACATTCCACATGGAAAATGATATGTGCTATAGTGGGACTTGAATCGTGCATGCCTGTTTGTTAGGCGGATGCTCTAACCACTACACTATTGACGTTAACGATGATTCCGCATGTTCTTTTCTATTTGGATGATTTTGATGTGTAAGCTATGCTAAGCATGGGGCAGCGATGCGCAAACACTCTGCACTTTGCTTACACTTTCAATAATGAAGCAATCATCATCATCATCTTCTTCTTTCGGCTGTTCCCATTAGGGGTTGCCACAGCGGGTCATCTGTTTCCATTTCTTTCTGTCCTCTGCATTTTGCTCTGTCACACCAGCCACCTGCATGTCGTCTCTCACCACATCCATAAACCTTATCTTAGGCCTTCCTCTTTTTCTGTTACCTGGTAGCTTCATCCTTAGCATCTTTTTCCCAATATACTCAGCATCCCGCCTCAGTACATGTCCAAACCAATGTAATCTTGCCTCTCTGGCTTTGTCTCTAAACATTCCAACCTGGGCTGACCCTCTAATATACCTATTCCTAATCCTGTCCACCCTCGTCACACCCAGTGCAAACATTAACATCTTTAACTTTGCCACATCCAGCTGTAACTCCTGCCTTTTTGTCAGTGCCACTGTCTCCAACCCATATAACATAGCTGGTCTCACTACCCTCTTGTAGACCTTCCCTTTCACTCTTACTGGTACTTGTCTGTCACAAATCACTCCTGGCACTTTTCTCCACCCAATCCATCCTGCCTGTACTCTCTTCTTCACCTCTCTTCCACACTCACCATTACTCTGAACTATTGATTCCAAGTATTTAAACTCATCCACCTTTGCCACCTCTACACCTTGCATCCTCACCATTCCTCTATCTTCCCTCTCATTCACACACATATATTCTGTCTTAGTCCTGCTGACCTTCATTCCTCTTCTCTCTAGAACATATCTCCATCTCTCCAGGGTCTCCTCCACCTTTTCCCTACTCTCACTACAGATCACAATGTCATCTGCAAACATTATAGTCCACAGGAACTCCTGTCTGATCTTGTCTGTCAACCTGTCCATCACCATTGCAAATAAGAAAGGGCTTAGTGCTGATCCTTGATGTAATCCCACCTCCACCATAAATGCATCCGTCACTCCCACCACAGGCCTCACCACTGTCATACTACCATCGTACATATCCTGTACCACTCTTACATACTTCTCTGACACTTCTGACTTCCTCATACAATACCACAACTCCTCTCTAGGCACCCTGTCAAATGCTTTCTCCAAGTCTACAAAAACACAATGCAACTCCTTCTGACCTTCTCTGTACTTTTCCATCAACACTCTCAGAGCAAACATTGCATCTGTAGTGCTCTTTCCTGGCATGAAACCATACTGCTGATCACTAATCATCACGTCCCTTCCTAACCTAACGTCCACTACTCTTTCCCATAACTTCATGCTGTGACTGATCAGTTTAATCCCTCTGTAGTTACTACAGCTCTGCACATCACCCTTATTCTTAAAAATCTGTGCCAAAACACCTTTTCTCCATTCCTTAGGCATCTGAAGCAATACAAATGTAAAATAGGGGCATGGGGGAATTTAATTGTGATAGTTCTAGGGACGGGGCTCAACATTCCACTACGTGCTTGTGTGTTTATTTCAGTGTTCGTGTACACTCTTGTATGCTTAGCATACATTTCAGTATCCACAGACACTGGCTTAATTGCTTACTATTAGAGGCGGGCTCTAATAGTAAGCATAGTATGTTGTGCAACTGTGGGTGCATGTTTACTCCTCCGTAGAGCACTTAAACATGCCCCCTGCACTCGCACACATTTCCTGTGCACGTCAAGGGTGTGGCAGCACACCCTCATAAATATTCATATGGTGCTGCTGCACCATCTGTAAGGAGGATGCTTGGCACAAGGCTAAAACCATCATTGCGCCGAGCTTCATGAATCCCGGGGTTTGTAAAATTTCTACAGAGTGCCAAATGTTTGTAAAATATATTTAATAATAACAACTCACTGTTAATCTCATTGAAATGTTCACGAATTCCAGTGGACAATTTTCTGATAATTTTATCTCTTTGAAACAACAATCAGGACTCAGGAAATGCCAACATTTTAAATGAGCAAAACGTTCAGCTGTACTACCCTACTTTAGTGTATATAAAAGAGTAATCAAAAACATTCATTATAGAGTACTCTCAAAGAACATGATGTGACACTGCCCCATATCACAGAACATTTTCAATGAAATAATTAAGACATTCTAAAAGCAGTATATCTGCATAATAGACAGTAAGACTTAAAATCAAGGTTAAAGCATTATATAAATATAAAGAATATATACATACATTTTTTTAATTATTTATACTGCATTTGTTTTTTGACTAAAATGAGTTTAATAGTTGTAGCAGTGTTAATGCCAGGTGCAAGATCTGCTTACAAACATAAAATCCAATTATCGTCCCTCACTTCTAACACACTGTTTATATCCCCACCACTGATGCTCCTATATACTACATCCATTCTTCTTTTTTTTTTTTTCATTTGATTGGCACTCATTGAAAGAGTTATCAATTGATCATCATAAATCCAAAATCACTTTCTTTTGCAGTAACTCCTATATGACACTATCTAAACATTGTCATTATAGCCTGTTCTTTCTTTTAAAATTTTTTTCTTACTCATTAATGCAATTTTAAAACAAAAAGACTTAATATGGCAAAATAAATGAAGTGATGCTTCCCTACCAAGCTCAATAAAACATTAAACATTCAGTGTTGATTAAACCTCAGAAATCAACACTGAATTGTATTGACTGTATTTATAGGTGTGTTGCATGTTGATATTTGTTTTGAGAATGTATAATAAAAAAGGAAAGCACTAAACAAGAACATATGTGGTCCATGATTGCTTTTTTATTTTATTTTACTAAAACTGTAGATTTAACCCGTGGTGGTGGTGCTGCGGTAGCGTTGTCACCTCACAGTAAGACGCTGTCCGGTTCGATTCTCAGCTAGAGTGTCTTCTGCGTGGAGACATGCATGCATGGGCGTACCTTCGTTGAAGGTTGTGCATCAGGGCTGGTAATTTGGCACGTAAAAATCAACTACCAATCATTAGTGGACCGGAGTTCCGCTGTGGCGACCCCTAACCGGGAAAAGCCAAAAGACACAACAACTAAAAACTGTAGATTTAAATGTTCTGACAAATATAACAATGTATGTGTTATTATATGGAAAGTATAATACTGAAAATCAAATGCATCAGGGAATTTGTTTACAATATTTTTTTAAGTGTGTGGCATATATTGAGAAGTAGGCATAAGGAACTGTTGTATAATAAACTTTGGGACAGTGAAAGAGTATCAAAAATAGTAAAATGTGTTCACAGCAAATTTGTTAGGGAAGGAAACTACATTACAATTTTTAAATACACAAATAATTTTGCAAAGTTATATTCTCTTCTGTGTCAATAAAATGTCCCCTTTCTTATTTCAGCCAGCCACAGCAGCCATCTGACATACAGACTCCCCATTATCATACCTGCCTTGAAGAAAAACACAGCACCCATCAGACAATGTTTAACAGTGTCTGCCATTTCATTGCTAACTCTGTCTCTACAATGAATATTACTGATTCACCTAGAAAAAGCCAACTGGCTACCCATAGAACAAAAAGCTAACCTACTATTAGGATCCCAAATATGCAAATTCTTCAGACTCAAAATATTAATACCCTTGAAGCAGAATGTCATGAAAGCATCCTATCATATAACCTAACACACTGCTCACAAGCCATGCTATCACTCATTATCCCAAAGACCAAACTTAAATGCACTTCAAATGCATTCCCCTCACAAGCACCTACCCTTTGGCAAGCTGTCCTCATCAACCTAAAACAAATCAAAACTTACCTCAGAAACAGAGAACAACTAAAAAAAAATCCTTCTGCTCAAAGCACATTGTACCTGCTTCTCCAAAGGACATTATCTCCTAACCTGCTATCATTACTTCTTTACCTCTTCTGAGCTACTCTTAGAACCTCTAAAGCTTAACCAGCCTAAGAACGTACTATAAATAGTGTATTTTACACGCTGTAAGAATAATGCACCCATAACATTACACTGTTTTCCTATTACTATGAATCATTTTGCACTTACTGCAAATTTCTGTTACTTTTTGATTAATATCTTGTTTTTTCACTGGTGCTATGCCTGAACTTGGTTAGTATTGACCAGTCCACTAGTGCTATGATTTGAGGAGTAAACAAATATTACTGCTACTGTCAGAGTCATTTCTCACAAAGTTGCACACTGTCACCTTCCACATGACAGGCAGTCTGCTAGCCACTGACATACTATCACCTCCATGACCAGAATATTGTTGAATGTTACCACAGTACAAGGGCAAAATGATTGACTTCAACAATTGGCTAAGCTTCTGGTGTCATTCCAAGGGGATCCAGTATCTGTCTGCTCGAGATGACATGATCAGCAGGCCACGATGTTTTGTCAGAGATGGCTTGCACCTGTCACCTCTGGGATTCCGGATACTGGCTAAAGCACTTGCCGCCCCTATAATGCCTTTTTTAGGCAAGGCTTAAACATTAAATGCACCACCATAGTAGATACAAACAAGCGAAATCTAAGGGTAATGCTACTCAGTACTAGAAGTCTAAACTTCAAAATGCACTCACTCAAGGCACTCCTTAAGATGGAGAAGATTGACATCTGTGCAGTGACAGAGACCTGGTTTAAGGCTCCAGAGAGCACCCCTGCATTACCAGGTTACAATTCTTACCACACCTTTCGGCCACCTGACCTGGACTGAAACACTAAAGGAGGAGGCATGTCCATATTCATAAAGGATATCCATACCTGCAGGCTAGTTGCTCAACATAATGCATCTGAAATTATCCAAGTACAATTAACACTGGGCAAGACTGCAATTCAGGTTGTAGCTTGGTACAGATCCCCGCCATGCCCCAGGACACCCACTCCATGTTTCTCAATATACTGGATAATATTAAGGTACAGCCCAATACCCTAATATTGAGAGATTTCAACTATCCCACCATCAGTTGGGAAAACTACTGATGTACTAACTCATCTGCCCAGCGTTTTCTTGAATTCATCAATTCCAATGCCCTGGAACAGCTTGTCCATACCCCCTGCCAGGGGCTGCAACATCTTGGACCTGGTCATTACCAATATGGATAACAGATGCTCCATGCCAGAGGTCAACTCCTCGTTGGTCAGGTCCGACCACAAGCTAATCACCCTAGACATCCATATCCCACCCCCACCCCCCATTAAGGAAACCACCGTAAAAAAAATTCTCCAAAGCCACCTTCATGCTTCTTAAGTCAGAAGTGGCCAACTTCACGTCACCCACACAGATTGAAAATAGAGACTTGACTGGTGAATCATATACAAAAGCACTGTATACGCTGGGCAGATGAGTTAGTACATCAGTAGTTTTCCCAACTGATGGTGGGGTAGTTGAAAGTGCAGGCAAACATAGGAGGATTGTGGCTGACAAAGTTTGCAGATGACTGCAAACTGGGCGCCATAGTTGAAAATCCATCAGACACAGATATCCTTCAGAGAGGTCTCATAGAAATGGATAACTGGTGCCAGAGCCATGGCCTTAAGCTAAACGCCAAAAAATGTATAGTCATACCCTTTGGTAAAAACAAGGTAACCCCAAGTTACCACATAGGTGGCAATCCATTAAGCACAGAAGAGGTTATCAGGGACCTGGGGACCCAAGTTGACAGTAACCTTTCTTTTGACACTCACATTGCCAAAGTGGTTAGGAGGACCTTCTACATTGCCCACCTGATTATTTATTTATTTTTATTTTACATTTGTTGACCGGGCTAGTCTAGCTGGATATATCTCCATTTTCAGTAGAGGCCCGGGGAGAAAAGCTCCACATAGAACATAACAGTGAGACATACTTTTAATAAACACAAAGAATACAAGTAAGACAACAATAGTAAAAAAACAAATACAAATTGATAATAATAAACTAGGTGATAAAATTCACAAAAAGTAAGGCACACCATCATAAAAGTCCTGACTAGAGATAGGACAGTTTCAAGGGCTACTTAATAATTACATACAGGCTATGCCGTAAGGCTCCTACTACAATAAGAAATAAAATAAAAAGTGGGAGGAGAAGAAGGAGGAAAAAAGTAATGTGAGAAGATAGGGAGAAGATAGAAGTCAAGAGATGAGAGAAAAAGAAAGACAAACAAGAGGATATGGGAGAGGTAAGAGAAATAGGTCAGAACATAGAGTGACTTAAAGGGAAAGGAAAGGTATATGCTAGATATAAAGCACAAGGTGAGGTAAAAGGTCAGGAGAGGGGGGAGAGAAGTTAGTCAGGAGTACTACATGAGCAAAGCCAGTGATTTTGGAAGTACAGTTTGATTTGTTGTTTGAAGAGGGGTAGGGATGTGATTAGTGTTATATCCCTAGGTAGTAAATTCCATACTCGGCCTGTGGTATTAGTGAATAGTGAGTCACCATCTAAGTTGTGAGCTTTTATGGGTTTGGTCAAGAGTTTAGAAGAGGAGCGAAGGGAGGTAAGATTGTTATAACAGGGTAAAAGCTGTGAAAGAATAGGGGTGTTATCAGGTTGGTACAAAATTTTGTGGGCAATAGAGAGTTGTGTGAGTGTAAGATAGTTTTGTAGTTCTAGCCAGCCTAGAAGTTTCAAATTAAGGCAGTGATGGGTTCTGAAGGGGTTGCCAGTGGCGGGCAATGTTATTGTAGCAAGTTGCTAGTTTGTTTAGGTTGGATTTCTTGAGGTTAGTGAAGATAGGAGAGGCATAAAAGAGAGTGGATATAAGATGAGAGTGGGCAATAGTAGCTCTAGCTGATGGGGTGAGAAATGGTTTGATCCGGTATAAGGATCCCATTTTTCTGTTTACAGATTTGATGGTGTTGCTGATGTGTTGATCAAAAGAGAGATTGTTATCAATAGTTATTCCAAGCAGTTTAGTTGTAGAGTCTGGAGAGATGACAGTATTGTTGTTAGACAGGATGGTAAAATGTAGTGGGGAGGTACGAGTGGTGGGGGTGAAGAGGAGAAGTTTAGTTTTTTTAGCATTAAGGAGGAGGTATCGTCTATTATACCATGACCCCCCCCAAAACGTGCACGCTGATTGGCCAGCGTGCCCGTTGTAAATCGAGTTATACTAATGGAAAAAGGTCCGGTCGCCCGGACTTTTTTCCATTAGTATAACTTCGTTTAAAACACTGTCTCACTATGTTAAATGGGTTTAACATAGCGAGACAGCTTTAAAATAAGCAACGGAGATCTCCGTTGCTTATTTTAAAGTTGTCTCACTATGTTAAACCCATTTAACATAACGAGACAGTGTTTTAAAAAAAAGCAACGGAGAAAGCAAGATCTCTGTTGCTTTTTTTTTAGTGTTTTGCTATGTTAAATGAGTTTAACATAGCGAGACAGATTTAAAATAAGCAACGAACATCTCCGTTGCTTATTTTAAAACTGTCTCGCTGTGTTAAACTCATTTAACATAGCGAAACACTAAAAAAAAGCAACAGAGATCTTGCTTTCTCCGTTGCTTTTGCTCACTCTGATGTACTGCGCAGGCGCCGCAGTACATCAGAACTGCCGGATGCCAGACATCTGCGGAAGGGCAGCAAACAGGCATTATACTATGCCATTATTTAAGAAAAGTAATAGTTTCTTTTCTTAAATAATGTCATGAGTATAATACCACGCCTGGGTGTGGGTAATGCTAAATTACCCACGGTTGGCTTTGTTTGGTCCCTTGGGCTTCACCCTCGGGACCAAACCACGCCAACCGTGGGTAAATTTAGCATTACCCACACCCAGGCGTGGGTTATTGCTATAGTAAACCATGTTTCTACTGTGTTGAAGACAGTTTGGGTTAGTGTGATTAGGTCAGAAGATGAGGTTGCTGAACAAATAATTGTGGAGCCGACAGCGTATTGAATGCAGGTGGCTTGTGGAATAACAGAGTGGAGATCATTAATAAAGAGGGAGAAGAGAAGTGGGCCAAGAATAGAGCCCTGAGGGACTCCAATAGAAATGGGCAATAAGGAGGAGATGTGGTTGTCCCAGAGAACAGCTTGTTGTCTGTTGCAGAGATATGAACTAAACCATTTTATGGAAAGTTTGTCAAATGAGAGGGATTCCAGAATATTAATTAAAGAAGAGTGGTTAACCATATCAAAAGCTTTTGAAAGGTCAATGAATAGTGCGGAAGAGAAAAGGTTATTATTGCGATTGCTGTTGATAGTATCTACAAAGGAAAGGAGGGCAGTGGTGGTGCTATGGTGGGGTCTAAAACCATGTTGACAGTTAGCTAAGATATTGTGTAGGGACAGATATTGAACAAGTTGTTGATGAATACACTTCTCCATAATCTTTGCTAAAGGTGAGAGAAGTGCAATTGGTCTAAAGTTAGAATAGTCGATAGAGTTACCGCCTTTGTGTAGTGGGATAATATGAGAGACTTTCCAGATGTCAGGGATAGTTCCTTCTTGGATGGTTCTATTTATAAGTATAGTTATTGGGTAGGCAATTTCTTTGGCAGCCTTTTGCAGAAAAAGGGAGGGAAGCTTGTCAGCAGTGGGTGTACAAGGTTTCAGTTTGAGGATAAGTTGGTGGATGAAAGAGGAAGAGACAGGTTGTAGAGAGAAGTTGTAGGAAGAGTTTGCTAGAATATTTGGAGGGTAGAAGTTATTAGTGTTCAGTTGACTTGCAAGAGATTGAATGGTTTCAGTAAAGAAGGAGTTAAAAACATTGGCAGTTTGGTCAGGGTGTCTGGGTCAGCATTTAGTGGGGAGGGAGTTTTGGCTGTACCTGGAGAAAGGAGTCTATTGATGGAAGACCAAAATTGTTTTGGCTTATTAAAATGGGTTTCTTGTAGTTCACAGTAAAACTTTCTTTTGTCATTTATGAAGGGATTTATGAAGGGATTCACATCCAGATCAAGGGAGGTCATTGTTCCCCTGTACTCTTCACTTATCAGACCAATGATTGAGTACAATGCCCCATTTGGAATGTATCTTACCCGACACCTGCAGCAATTGGAAAGACCCCAAAAGTTCCTCACCAAAAGGATAAAGGGGCTCAAAAATATGCCATATGCTGCCCGACTGAAGAAACTCCAGCTCTATTCAGTCGCATATCGTCTGCTCAGAGGTGACCTGTGCCTGACATACAAGGCCATGTCCAACCTGGAATTAATGGACATGCTCCACCTCAAAAAATCCAAATCCACCAGAGCCACAAGAGCAAGAGACTTAAACCTCAACACGGATATAAATAGGACATGCTGGAGGGACAGATTCATCACCCAGAGACTTCCTATGCTGTGGAACAGAATCCCAGTCCATGTGAGACAGAGCACCTTGCTGGCTCTGTTCAAGAGGAATCTTGACCAGTGGATGGGAGATCGTAGGTTTACCCTGGGGATCATCTCTGTATCACTGCTGGACAGAGGCACGGCAAACTAATGGGTATAGTATTCTTCAACCTAAGGGGTGGTGAAAGCCACACAACTCTGGCTAGGCTTATAAATGCCCTAGGGAAGATAGCCTAGTATGAACCTATGAACCTATACACAAATGCATTGGCCATGCCATCCCCAACAGAACCAAGATGCTATCCTCCAAAAAAAGGAAGCCAATCTGGTGGTCCCCTGCCATAAACAAACTCTACAACAGAAGAAAGAAACTGTTGCAAAAAAAAAAGAGTAAAATTCCATGATTGCAGGAACTCCCTGGTTAGCCTCAGCAAGAAGCTGAGATCCCTCATAAAATGCTTCAAAGCTAGTTACGAAAATAAAATTGCCATGGATTCTAAATACAACCACAAAGCTTTCTACAGCTATGTCAAGAATCTCAACGGCAACACTCAGATCTACTCGAAACTACAGCACAATGGCACTACATTTACCAAACCAACTGATATTGCCAACATCCTGGCAGACAGGTTCAGTGCAAACTTTACTCCCCCCCAGCCCCCAAAGGGCCCATCTCCATACCGGAAGATTGCAAAGCATCTGTAATCACGGATGCACAGGTAAAGACCGCACTGTCCAAAGGCAAGAATACAGCATCCATGGGACCAGACAACATCCCAGGCTGCATTCTGCATGAACTACAGAACGGACTGGCACCCCACCTAAGTACCATGTTCAACCATAGCCTCACTTCAGGCTTTGTGCTTATGGAATGACACACAGCGATGGTTATCCCACTCCACAATGGGGGTCCCACCACTGACCCCAGGAACTACTGCCCCATTAACCTGATGAGCCTGGTCTGCAAGGCCATGGAACGCATCATCCTGGAGCTTATAAACAAAGGGGAGGGTGGCCTAATGGTTAAGGTATTTGCCTCACAAACACAAGGTACAGTGTTCAAGTCTCACAAGGGATAATTGGCTAGGCTTAAAAAGGCTCATAAGGGCAGTTAGCTTAGTACTAATCTATGAACCTAAAGACATAGGTAACCTTCAAACTCTGGACCCTACTCAGTTTGGGTTTGTAAAAGGTAGATCATGCCTCCTAAACCTGACTGACTTCTTTCATTCTGGTATTATAGATAAACTCACTGGACTAGGCATAATCCATATGTCACAAGATGGGTGGCCAACTGGCTCACTGACAGAACCAACACAGTGAAAGTAGCCGACTCCAAATATGAGACCAGTGATAAGCGGAGTACCACAGGGTTCAGTCCTGGGTCCTCTCCTGTTCAGTATCTACTTCTCTGAAATCCAGGCTTATACAGCTGGTCTCTGGCTAATGAAATTCACAGATGACTGCAAACTAGGAGCCATAATAAATTTGCCTAAGGATGTGGACATTCTACAACGAGGCCTTACTGAGACTGATGCTTGGTGTCAAAGTCATGGCCTAAAGCTCAATGCCAAGAAGTGCATTGTCATCCCCTTTGGGAAAAACACCGTACCCATGAACTACCACATAGGCGGTAGCCTACTAAACACTGAAAGTGTGATAAGAGACCTTGGACACAGGTGTACAGCAGTCTCATCTTTGATAATCATGTCACCACAGTAGTCAGAAAATCCTTCTATGTGGCACACCTCATCATAAAGGGATTCTCCTCCAGAAAAAGAGAGGTCATCGTTCCTCTCTGCTCATCCCTCATTAGACCCATTAAAGAGTACAATGCCCCATCTGGAATGTACCTCGCAAGACATCTGCAACAACTAGAAAGGCCACAGAAATACCTGACTAGGATAATTACTGGCCTCAAACAGTTGCCATACGCAGAACGTCTCAAAAAACTCCAGCTCTACTCTGTCGCATATCGCCTACTCAGAGGTGACCTCTGCCTAACATACAAACCCATGTCTAACCCAGATCTGATGGACATGCTACACTTAAAGAAATCCAAATCTATCCAAGCCACAAGCTTCAGGGACCTAAACCTTGTCACCACAGTAAACAGAACATGCTGGAGGGATAGATTCCTGTCCCAGAGACTTCCCATGCTCTGGAACAGGCTACCCATTCATGTCAAGCAGAGCTCCTCATTAGTCCTCTTTAAGAGAGACCTTGACAACTGCATGGGAAACAGGAAATTCACCCCAGGGATCATTGCTGTGATGATGCTCGACAGGGGCACAGGAAAATAATTTTCTTGGGTGGCAAAAGCCAGGGAACCTCCTTTAGTTTGGCTTATATAGGCCCTAAGACTGATAGCCTAATACACACCTATGAACCTATGAACCTACGTGTAAACAGAAACCATTTAGGAATTATAGACACATGTCAACCACATGACATATGAAAAATGTATACACAAACAAACAATGCATTATCTCATGCAAGAAAAACTACTCACCCCTACTCAGCATGGTTTCCGCGCTAAGCATAGTATCACCACAGCTATTTTATCCTTTCTCAGCACTATTACTCTTGCCAAAGATGACCACAAACTCATATCCTGCCTAGTCCTTGACCTTTCAAAGGCCTTTGACACTGTGTCACACTCTTTGCTACTTAATAAACTCACAGACCATAATTTTGCTCCTTATACAGTAATATGGTTCTCTAGCTATCTCAGGGATGAGCATCAGTAGAGCACAATATTAGTATTCACCAGAAGCATAAGAAAATAGAATCCTACAGTGGGGTGAGGCTTCAGGGAGGTTCATTGCAGTTGCATAAATGGTTGGTGTAAAGGTATGATTTAAGGAGGTTTTTGAAAGTTGAGATACAATTTTGTAATCTGAGGTCAGTTTTTTCCATGTTTTTGCAACTTCATGATGGAAGAGAGATCCCCCAGAGCTGTTTTTACATGGGTTATTTTCGATCAGAGCTTTGTTACTGAATCGTAGTTGTCTATTTGAATTGTAGAAGGTAAGAAGGCCAGTCAGGGCAGGGGTTTTCTCAGTATAGTATACGATTTGGTGAGCTAGGTTGAGTTGGTGGTATCATAATAAATTGGGGAATTCTAGCCAGTGTAATGTACGTAGGGATTGGCAGAGGTGGGAACGTGATTTGGCATTGATTCCAAACCTGGCAATTTTGTTGTAACGTGAAAAGTTTGCTCAGGTCAGTTTTATTTAGGTTTGTTAACACAGGGATGCATAAAGTAGTGTTGATAATAGATGGGTTCTGGCTATAGCAGTTCTAGACACGGACGTTAGGTACCTTTTGCTGTGATAGTTAGGGATATCTGTTTGTTGTATTTTAGTTGCTGGTCAATTCTAAGTCCTAGTAATTTGGCCTCTGGGACTGGGGTGATGAGAGTCTTGTTGGCTGAGAATATGGAGAAGGTGAGGTTGTTAGTCTTTGTTGGGTAGAACAGAGCAAGTTGTGTTTTCTTTGAGTTTAATATCAATTGGGATTTATTTAGCCAATTTTCTATCTCTGTTAAGGATTCTTGAGTTTTTGTTTGGAGAAGTTGGATATCGGATGCAGCGCAGATCAGGGTTGTGTCATCAGCATATTGGATAATTTCAGCTTTTGTAGTTGCTAAGTGAAGTTGGTTTGCAAAGATGTTAAAAAGAAGGAGGCTGAGAACTGAACCTTGTGGTATGCCAAGTGTGACAGGGAGCAAGGAGATAGGGAGTTAAGCCATTTGACAGACTGAAAGCGGTTGTTTAGGTAACTACTGACCAGAACAGGGTGGGGCTGTCGATGTTGAGTTCAGAGAGGCAGGTTAAGTTTATTGTGGGAAACTGTATCAAATGCTTTGGATAAGTCTAGAAAGGTAGCAGATACTAGTTTGCCTTGGTTCCTGTATGAGCTTATGGTGTTGAAATTAATTAGGTCAGTGGTGGTGCTATGGAATGGACAGAAAACATGTTGAGATTTTGATAGTAGATTGTTGGAGAGAAGGTGGGTGAGGAGTTGGTGATGAACGCACTTTTCTAGAATCTTTGATAGGGGTGACAGAATCACAATGGGTCTGTAGTTAGAGAGGTCAGTAGTGGGGCCACCCTTGTGAAGTGGAATGATGAATGAGGGTTTCCACAAGGATGGAATGGTGTGTCCAGTAATGGATCTATTTATTAGTAATGAAATGGGGTAAACTATGGCCCTGGATGCAAGTTGAGGGTATTCGGCAGGAAGATTGTCTGAAGCGAGAGTGGTTGGTTTGAGTTTAGGTAAGAGTTTTTAGATGATTGATACTGGCACTGGCTTGAGTGTAAAGGGGGTAGTGTTTTTTGGGCTTTAAGGGATTGTAGGAGGTTGGTGGGACTTGTATCGTTTATGAGTTTAAATATAGAGGAGGCAAAATAGTTGTTGAAACTGGAGGCTATGTCCAATTTATATTGTTTCTATTGATGTAAGCAGCAGGCAATTAGTAATGGTGTTCAGTATTATATGCTGAAAGTGATACAGTATATGCCTTGGAAACTTGGCTGATTAGCTCCCCCATCTGAACCCTGTCTCAGACCATGGTAATGATGGCATAACAAAGCACACATCTGCAGAGATGAAATTTATTGACTCCTGAAGGCATACATTTTTTGCAGGGATATATTAGGTGGTGCATTGCAGTATGCACATGATCGCTGCAGTCAGTAATTCAAGGTGTGTGCCATGTTACACAATATGGTAGCATGGAAGAAGCTACAGATTGGAAACATCACAGGGCTGCTGGATATACCTGTTGCAGTCATGCAGAAGGAGCTGGGAGCAGTCACTAGAAGTGGCTACAACAGTAACACCCCATGCAAAGTAGAAGCATTTGCAATACTTTGTGATACTGGCAAAGGGGTTATGTCTGGTCCACAACCATACACCAGGACAAGGGCAAAACAGAATAAAGCTGATGCATGCATTAATGTATCCAGTCTATGTATTACAGTGCAATCAATGTTCACACTGTGCAACAGACATTGCCTTATCCATACATACCAGAAGGGTGGGCAGGAAACTGTCATCCTTATTTGCAAGGGCAGATGTTGGGTACATCGACAGGTAACAGCAATGCTATCACAGTTATAATGGTCTTGAGAGGTACATGTAGTAACCAGGCATGTGGTAGCAGGTTGCAGGAGTCAAGGATGACATCCTCCAGTGTCTGGGTACAGCTTTTATGTCAGAAATATTGCCAAGGTGTACTATCTGGTCCTACACCATAAAGGCTGATTGCTTCCTGTACAATAGATGGTGTATCAATTTAGGATCATGTATTGGAACTCTGATGTGGCTCCCCATGTCAGAAGCCAATAGATGAATGGTATCTATGTCCCTGAGGATGACCACAGGTTCACATTGCACTCAGTATGTCAAAAGCAAATAAGGGTGGGGTGGAACTGCAGGAACCAGAGTGACTGGCCAGGTGTGGATCCCTATAGAGAAGCCAGACAAGCATCATCTAAGACTGTAACACTGGACATGACTAAGTGTGGAAGTAGAAATGGTGAGGGGGGGTCCATGATGTAGTCTCCAGAATGGTATGTGTCATCTTTCTAAGCCTGGTCTGTGATCATCCACCATATATCTGGACCCTTGTACAGTCACAGTAGAAATATGCCAGCATTTTCAGGATGCATCATTGGATGCCATTTGGGTGACCATTGCTCAAAGTCACTATATACCATATCACTTTACATGTGCTGCAGGTTGTCCCACAGCCTCTGTAGTGATTACATGTCTGCATGTAGGCCACACAGCATGCTCACTATGTCTAACATGGTGTGTATAGTGGCTGCCTGTACCTGAATCACTGACCTGTACATTTGCTGATTGGTGCAAACGTGGTTCCCATGTCAGGGGGGTGACCTGGATTCATGATGCTGTTGGCAGTCTACACTCCTTTTCTTATGCTGGGTGTACAAACATCAGAGGCAGTATACTGTAGATGACAGATGCCATCTGTGGTAGCAACTTCTGAGAAGCCTAGGTGGGTACCTACATTGGCAAGATGTCCATCACTAAACACAGGTCATGCTCAGAGACTTTGCCTCTCCCTCCACTAACATTTAATATATGCAGAATGTGTGTGCACTCTCTCTAATGTTAGCATTGCTAATGATGCCATTGTGTCATCTGACTGTGCAATCTGCACATTGTCACCCACAAGTGACATACTGACCTCAGTCATTTGCTGACCTGTTGTGCTGCCCCCTCCACTAAATGACCCTGTACATGCATTTATTTTTTTATTTATTTATTTCATATTTGGTAAACAGATAAGGACTCTTTTCCAAGGACCCTATGCAGACATGAGGTGAGTCATGAAGGCAGTAAGCAATACAACAGATACAGCATTTTAACACAAATCCAAAATAATAATAGAACACTATATACTTTAAATGTATATACAGAATACACATAAGTGTAATAAGAAATGGTCATACATTAAATTGAAAATAGTAAAAATTGCTAATGATCTAAAACCAGTTTACAAGACTATCCCTGAAATTCATAAAGCTTGCACCAGGTGCAGGTGTAGCATCGGCATTCTAACACCAAATATGGCCACCGAGCGATCCAGGTATGAGCTGCTCCTGTGTGCACTACCTGCATATGCTATGCCTGAACAACTCCAGAGCCCTGTATGCTAATTACCCCATGTGCAGCAGTGGGGCATGCAAATGAAGGTATGTAGTGATCCAGGAAGTGGTGCAGGCATAGTGTAAGCATGCAGAAATGTAAACCGTAGAAAACGGTTTACATTTTTGCAAACATAAAATTGGAGCCATGACAACTGTCCAAACACATGTATTATATTGTTAATATATGCAAATGGCTAAATATATAGTTATTGGCATAAAAAAATGTACAAAATATAAAATTAACATTTAATATATATAGTCACACTATCGCGATGTGGACGCACAGGGCAGCAGTGCACAAAGGGGATTGCAAAGAAAATATAAAAATATAGAATAAAACTGCAATGTAACACATATCACAATTTCCCCATAATAGTCAGTGGCAGGCATGCTACACCATACTATGGCGCAAGGGTTGCTAAGGGGCTGTGACAGTGTTATGCGCGGTAGCTAGGAATTAGTAGGCAATGCCATGCAAATGAGAGGTGTAAAAGGGAATCACAGATTCCCCATTGGTATAAGATGCACCTCATAGCATAGTGTTATAACACCGAGATATGCCATTGAGATAAAGATGACATCAAGAGAGGGGAGTGTCGCCATTGCTGTAAGCACATTGGAGCATTGCTAAACCGGTTTGCCCCTAGTTAGGCAAAGATGCAGGATAGGGGTGTGTTGAATTGGCCATAGCTATGCTTAGCTGAGAGTACACAAGGTAACCGAGTATGCATGTGAACGGAGATGAAAACGTGTGTAAACCCTGTAAACAGGTTTGCGCGGTGCGCACTGCAGCTGATACATGAAGGCTATAGGAAAGAAATAAGTAAATGCTGCAGCAGTGAAATTGGAGTACAAATGACTAATTAACACCTAGGAGCCTACAATGGGCCATTGACAACAGCTAACAAGGCTGCAAGCAGCTACCTGCAGAACAGGAAGGGGAGGGGCTATACTGCAAAGAAAACAGTAAAGTGTCAAAGCAGAACAAAGCCGATTTGCAGTGTATCAGCTACAGGACACATTTTGCCATGAGTGGGTAGGGAAAGTACAAAACAAGCAAGATGACAGGTGGATGCATGCCTGATAATGGGAGGGGATTCAGGTTTAAAAGTGAATTAAAGGGCAACAGATTAATAAAGGCAGGCAAGCATATCTCTACAGTAAAGGCCCCACACGTGCAGTATTAATTGCAAAAACCATAATAAGACATGCTGCACCTGGAATAGCTCATCTCTACAGTAAAGGCCTCACACTTGCAGTACTCATTGCAAAACCCATAATTAAGACACGCTGCAGCTGGAATAGCTCATACACACCCACTGACATCAGCAGCATCAATAGCACAATAGTATAAAGTGTGAAAGCACCTCACACACATTTCTGTATTCCCATACACTCTGCACCAGTGGTGTATACAGACGGGGAACTTTTAGTATGTATGTGTTAGGGGCTGCCATAGCTTTGATCCACCAGCATGTGTTGGTGACTGAAGGTGGTGTAGAGGATGATGCACACGACCACCTCAGGCACCAGAGGAGGAGGAGAGTATTCAGACCCAGGGTAACCTACCAGGGGATACATGATCTGGAGATAGTAGAGCATTACAGGGTGGACAGGGACATCCTACAGCAACTTCTGGAGATGTGCTGGCCACACCTCAGAGCCAGAACAAACAGAGGGGAGCCCTTCCCAGTGGATATCAAGGTATGTGTAAGCCTGAGAATACAAGCTACAGGTACCTTTCAAAGACCAACTGGGGATATCATGGGGATCTCACAGGCATCAACATCCAGGGTACTACACCAGTTCCTGAATGCCATGTTACCACATGCCAATGAGCACATATACTTCCCCCGAACGCAGGAGGAGTTGGCCAGCAATATGCGTCTCTTCCACCATGTGGCCGAATACCTGGAGATACTGGGTGCAATAGACTGCACGCACATACACATCAAGTCAACACCCGGTGAGAAGGGTAGGTGCTACATAATCCACAAGGGATACCCCTCCATCAACTGCCAGGTTATGTGCAATGCCCATGGATGTGTGTGCTGGCAGCCCTGGAAGCTATCACGACTCCCACATCTGGTATGCCTCACAGCTGTATCAGTTATTTGCCAGTGGGGACATCCCAAATGGCCACCTGGTGGGGGATGCTGGCTATGCCCTGGAACTGTGGATGATGGCTCTCATCAGAAATGCACACACAGCCATGCAGAAACGCCATAGTGAGGCACACGCACAAACCAGAATAATCATAGTGCGTGTGTTTGGGATGCTGAAATCATGGTTCCATTGCTTGGACATATCTGGTGGAGCCTTGTAGTACTCTACAGGCACGTGTGCCCACATCTTCATAGTATGTGCCATGCTACACAATATGGTCCTACGGAAACAGCTGCAGCAGGGACAGAATGGTGAAGGCCCTCACAGCCCACCACCATTACTAATGGCTCCACAGACACAGAGGTACTCAGACCATGAACACCCTGAGCCAGCCCCAGTAGGCAGATGGAGGTGTGCCCAGTATGCCCATGCCTTGGCAAAGAGGGAATGTATAGCACACAAACTGACAGTGTAGGCACCGAGGGACTGACACCTTTCTCCACCTGCACACACAGTAAAAATAGATGGCACACACACAAAACTATCTGTAAATTGTCATGTACAGACAGTTTACAGTGTGCATCCAACATAGGCAGCCCTCAACTATTGCACACACAACTGCCACTGGTACAAGGTAAGTCAACACCTGAACAGTAAATTAAGCATGTGCTGATACTGTATGTATAGATTCATAGGTAGGTACTTGGCCAACTACTAGAGACCATTCATAAGCCCAGCCAAAATGTGTCAGCTTTTGCCACCCCATTGATTCATTAACTGTCCTTCTGTGGAGCAGAGCCAATGGCGGGATCCCTGGGGTGCATCTACTGTTCCCCATCCACTCTTCAAGGTTTCTCTTGCAGAGTGTTAGTGAGGGGGCTCTGTATAATGTAGTTAGGGATGTTGTTCCAAAGTATTGGGAGTGTCTGTGACAGGAATCTGTCCCTCCAGCATCTTCCAGTTATTGTTGTGGCAAGGTTCAGCTCACTACAGTGTGTGGCTCACTGTGACATGGATTCCCATAGGTGGAGCATATACATTAAGCCTGAGTTCAACATGGCTGTGTTGGCCAGCAGAGATCATCTCTGGGTAAACAAGATGCCACTGAGTAAAGCAGGAGCTTAGGCCATATGTTGGAGGCCAGTATTCCTTTTGACCAGGTACATTCGTGGACCTCCCAGCTGTTGGACGTGTCTTCTGAGGTACATCCCAAATAGGTTATTATATCCTATGATGGGACTGATGAGTGATGAGTAATGGGGCACTATAACCCCAGTATGTCTAGATGGAAACCCTTTAGTAATCAGATGGCCTACATAGAAGGATATCCTAACTACTGTGGAGATATGATTGTCAAAGGGGAGATCACTCTCTACCTTAGTCCCCAGATACCCCATTACCTCGTCCATATTAAAGTGGCTGCCACTTATGTGTTAATATGTGGGTGCTTAATATTCCACAATGGAATGACCATGCAGTTAGTGGCACTTGGCTGGAGGCCATGATGTTGACACCCTGTGTTGGTCTCTGTGAGGCCCCTTGAGGGATGTCTGTGTCAGCTGGACTATCAATCACAGCTCCCAGTTTGCAGTCATTGCCAAACATGGTCTCCCATAGTCCACCTGTGTTTGCCTGTACCTCTGAGAAGTATATGCCAAACAGTAGGGCTCCCAGGACTGAGTCCTGTGGGACACCAGTCGTGACTGGTCAAGAGTTGGACCTGGAGACCACTAGTCGTACCATGTGGGTTCTGTGTGTAAGCCCGTTGGCAACCCAACCTGTGATGTATGAGTGTATGTACAGGTTGGTGGGTTTATTAACAATACCTGAGTGGGGCATGGTGTCAAAAGCTTTGGCGAGGTCCACGTAGCATGTGTGAACCACCTCACCCATCATCTAGCATCTTGGTGACTGAATGTAAGACGTCAAACAGGTTCAGTAGGCATGAACTTCACTAAACCAAACTGACCTGAGTTGGGTCACGTGTTCAGAGGTTACCGATGTCTTTGTTGATGAGTGACATGAGGATGCGATCCATACCATTGCAGACCAGGTTAGTCAGGCTTATGGGGGGGGGGGGTAGTTATGGTCAGTTGAAAAACAGATGAAAAAATAGCCTTATCCAATTTGAAGAAAAATGTTGATATTATTGTTCGCCCTGCTGATAAAGGGGGTCCAGTGGTAGTCATGGACAGGCAATACAATATAGAATCATTACAACACATGTTAAATTCAAACAGTTATGAATCAATTTGTCAGCAGGACATCTCTACATTGATACAGCGAGTGTATTCCATGCTACAAGACTGTCTTATGTCGGGACTTTTTAGCTCAGACATGTATAAATTCTTTTTGGTAGAGTTTCCGGTCATACCTAGCTTTAATGGACTTCCTAAGGTCCATAAAGACATGTTCCATCCTAAATTCAGACCCATAGTGGCAGGATCAGGATGGCTTACTGAGCCCATTTCAGTGTTTTTGGATGCAGAATTAAAACAAGTATTACAACATTATAAGTATGTACTCAAAGATACTGCTCAATTTTTGCAGGACACTTATGAATTTGTTGAGACTTGCACCAATAAACAAGGCATTATTTTAGCAACCATGGACGTAGTATCCCTTTTCACTTGCATCCCTAATGACAAGGGTCTTGAAACAGTTAAAAAGGTACTGATGGACTTCTTGCCTCTGACTAAAGTAGATTTAATAATTTTGTTGTTAGAAACAGTACTAGAAAACAATGTTTTTTCTGTTTATAGATAAATACTATAGGCAAACATGTGGTGTGGAAATGGGCACTAGCTGCGCCAATTCGTATGCAAACTTGGTGATGGTGGCATGGGAGACAGAAGTGATTTTATCCAATCCACAAGTCGTCTTTTTTAGACGTTTTGTGGATGACCTATTCCTTTTTTGGGAAGGGTCTAGCTCTAGTTTGGAATCCTTTGTCCAATATGTCAATGAATTGGATGGGTTTTTAAAATTTACCATGGAGTATTCACTGACCAATGTAAATTTTTTGGATGTCAATATTTTTAAAACTAAAGATGGTTTTTCTACTCGAATCTATTGTAAACCCTGTTATAGACCTTCATACCTCCATAGAGAGAGTATGCATGCACCGTTTGTATTCGACAACATAATAAAAGGACAAGCATTAAGAACTTCAAGATTATGTTGTGATGAAAACAGGTTGGCAACTGAGTTGACGTTCCTTAAACAAGGCTTAGGAAGGAGGGGCTATAGAACAAATGAGATAAATAGCGTAGATTCTATAGTGTGTACCTTTAGAAGTACAAAAGGTAAGCCTTATTTTTCTAAAAGTGAAACCAGAGATGAGAATAGACCCATAGTGGACCGTAAACTTCCAATAATACTGCCGTACAGTAAGAATACTCCCATAATACAAAAAATAATACAGGACAACTGGAATATACTGCTAATAGATGACAAAATAAAAACGTTAATAGGTAATTGTCCTGTGTATTCTTTCAGTAATAAAAGGACCTTAAAACAACAACTTTGTTTCCCTAAACTTATAGGTAAAGCCTCCCAAGAAGTTATGAATTATGGCACAACTAAATGTAATCAATGTGCCCAATGTGGCTTCATTGATGAATCCAGGTTTTTCAGGCATCCTGATACAGGAAGACTCTGGGAAGTTCTTTGCAAATCAACATGCATGACCAAAAATGTGGTCTATGTTGCGTACTGTAAATTTTGTTTTCATTTTTATGTTGGAAAGACAAACAGGACTTTAAGGGAACGCATCAGGGATCATATGTATTGTTATTCAAGGGGCGATGGCAGCAGTGCCATAGCTAGGCATATAATACATTATGGTTCTGAACACACTTTCTTGTTTCAAGTTTTGCATGTTCAAGAAGAAAGTATGAGGGGAGGAGACAAGGTAAACCTTAGTGAAGTAGCTGAGATGAAGTGGATTCTGCGCTTGTCAGCACATAGAGGTAGAGGGCTGAATGACACAGTCCCTCTAAAACCTGCACTTAAAGCGAGATCCATTAGATAATTATTTTATATAAGTGGTAGAGTGTTTGTTTTTACTTGCTGCCTTTACTAGTTTTAGGCATTGCAGCATTAGAATCATTTTTGTTATTTTTTGCAATTTAAGATTGTAATAACATTTATATGTATTTTACCTTTTATGAAACAGTTTTACGCAGTAATTTTATAGTATTTATTTTTCATATGCTTATATACTTAATACATAGAGCTTGACTCAATGTGTTAATATGTCTTTAAATTTGGTATAAAAGGTTAGTTTACCCAAGATGCAGTACGTCTGAAGAAGCAGATTTGGTAATCTGTGAAAGCGCTCACGTTTCTTGATTAAATGCTTGTGGTTTTATCAGCAGAAGTGCCTTATTCTTTGGAGAATCTTGAAGTGCCTTATTTTTGGTGAATCTTGAAGTGAACTTAAAAGACTTAAACATACTTTGAGCTGTTTCTGCTTTGCTGGGATTACTTGTTTCTCTATTTTTACATCAGCCTTGGGTTTGTTTGTTCACTTATATATATATATATATACATATATACACATGTCAGTGATGTCTGCACACACACACACACACACACACACACACACACACACACACACACACACACACACACACACACACACACATACACACACACACACACACACACACAGTTACATCAATAGCCATATATATAAACATCTGTGAACACACTTCGTGACACAATTGGAGTGTACACAAAACACATCCAGCTCTGGTATTATAGCTATTAATATTAACCTCATTCAACATAGAAGGGATGATTGTTGTGTATGTGAAGATTGGGGTGGGGGAGGAATGCGGGGTAATGAAATCATGCATCAAGGAGGGCCTGGGTCGGATGTTCAATAAGTGAACTGGAGGGGTATACATGGAGTATGGGGATAATATAAGAAGGACACAAAACAAGAACCTTTCTCATTCATAACAATCTGCATTCAAACTGGAACCTTAGATTGAGAGACAGCCTTACAGAACTATCTGCAAATATATAGAGCTGAGTATATTTTTCTGTATTATTCTGTATTATAGAGCTAAATTGTTTGCTTAGATATCTGTTATCTTACTGCTCTTCAAATATATAGAGAACAGTATATATTTTTGGCTTTATAATTTGCACATTCCTCACATCTGTGTTGAAACTGTCCCCCCCCCACCCTCCCAGTTCTTGGTTATAGTTTAAATTTGGTGGCTTTTGCAGTGACCGCCCCACTGTAGATTTGATCTAAGACACTCCCCCAGGCCCATCTCTTTATCGCATTCTACCTAATAAACCCTTTCTGCACTTGCTTTTAGTCCTTTTTAATTTAATTACATTTTTTTCAAACTGTGTGTGGACTAATATTGCTACATATTCAAGTGTGCCAGCTTGCACTGCATGAGAATTTTATTTACTACTGCTTTTGCTACTTTTCTGAAAAAAAAAAAATTAATCTGCTTTTACTGTACTTGTGTTTCTTCCTAATTTATTTTGCTTTTGCGTCATCTTAAAAGTACTCAATTGTATTTATTACTGCTTGGTGTAACTCATTCTAAGCCTTTTAGTTTAAACACTTGGGCTTCAGACCAGTTGTTTTACATTAAGAGGGTTTGTGGTCTGCACTGTAGTGGCAGAACAAGTAGCTTACATCCTTCTAAGTTGGGAACTGCTGATTGAGGGCTCAGTGTCTGTTATTCTAAAAGTGTATTGATTCTGGTTTAAGCACTTGGGCTTTCAGGCCAGTTATTTAACATTAAGAGGGTTCGTGGTCTGCACTCTTGTGGGAGGAGAGGCTGAACTCTGCCCTTCTGAGCTGGGAATTTCTGGTTAAAGGCTTATAGTGCATGCATATCTGAACTGCTTCTTACTGAAATTGGTACACCTTGTTTGCTGTAGCATAGACTAGATCCAGGCCTGCTGAATCTAGTTTTGTTTGTATGCTTGTTGTTTGTTTGCTTATTTCCCTGGAACGATAATTCCACCTAAAACGCGGCTTCTCAGTGCTTCTGTGGATCCCTAGTGATATCTGCATTGCTTACTGTACTTATTTCCTTGTTTCACTTGAAAGAAAGTTACTGTTTGTCGTTTTTGCATTTAAGTTACCTGTAACACATTGCACTTAAGTTACCTGGCACTTGCTCACTAAAGCAATTATATAAGTCAGCACTAAAAATTAAAAGCACTACACCCTCACTCCCCATTGGCCCTTGTTTTCAATTATAAAGGAATTCCCAATATTATTCTAGCATGTCCAAAGGTCAGTTGTCAATCTCCTCTCTGGTCCAGCTGGTGAATCTGGGAATCTTGAGGCAATGTTACAACTGCCTCATGTACACAGACAACCCTCTCCTCCTCCCAACAAATTCCAACACATGTGAGAGATGCAACCATATAGCCAAACTGGAGGCTAAGCTCTCTCAACTCAGTACTGACATAACCAGTCAGGAGGAGAAGGAAACCACACTCACTACAATTCCAGTCTCACATAGACCTATCACGACAGCAAACCAAACACATAATCACACAAAAACATACTCAGAGGCTCTAAATAAAGATCTGCCTAAGCAGCAGGGACCTCCAAAGCAGACACCCAAGCAACCGCTACCCCAAAACAAAACACGTGCAACACATATCTCACAAAGCCAGTGTGCCGAACAGTCACAGCCCTTAAGGCTAAACAACACACCTGATACACTTGTAATAGGTGACTCTATCGTCAGGCACACTGACGTTCCGCTTACCAGGCTGAACAAGGAGAAGGTCATGGTGAGCAGCCTGTCGGGTGCTAGGATCCACCACATAACACAAGCATTCAGGTCAGTCCAAGGCAAGTACAAATATGACTCAGTCATTGTCCATGCTGGTGTGAATGACCTGAGATGTACCTCCCTGGACTACATGAAAAGAGACATAGAGGAGTTCTCTGAGCATGTAGTCCAGGCCGGTATGACCCTGACCTTGAGTAGCATCTTACCCTCACCAAGAATGATGCCACAATATGAAGACAAGATGATCAATTTCAACAATTGGCTTAAGTACTGGTGTCATTCAAAGGGGATCCAATGCCTGTCAGCCTGGGATGATATGCTCGACAAGCCACGATGCTTCGCTAGGGACGGCTTGCACCTGTCACCCCTGGGCTTTCGGATATTGGCAAAGGCTCTTGCTACCCCCATAGTGCCTTTTTTAGGCAAGGCTCAAAAGACAAACCCACCTCCATAGGTATCACAAGGGATAAGAAACTAAGAGTAATGCTACTCAATGCCAGAAGTCTAAACCTCAAGATGCACGCACTCGAAACTCTCCTTAGCATGGAGAACATTGATATCTGTGCAGTAACAGAAACCTGGTTCAGGGCTCCCAAGAGTACCCCAGCACTACCAGGTTATACTTCATACCATGCTTTTTGGCCCCAAAACTTGGGCCGAACCACAAAAGGAGGGGGAGTATCGATATTCATCAAAGATACCCACACCTCCAGGTTGGTGGCAAAGCACGAAGCATCAGTGACTATCCATGTGCAACTAACAGTGGGTAAAACTGCCTTCCAGTTTATAGCCTGCTACAGACCACCCTCCCAAACCCAGGAAACCCACTCGGCCTTCCTGAGAACACTGGAAAATATGAAGGTCTCTCCAAACACCATTATATTGGGCAACTTCAATTACCCAAACATAGACTGGGAGCATTACTCTAGCTCCAACACCCTAGCTCAAAGGTTCCTAGAATTCATAAACTCAAATGCTATGGAACAACTTGTTACCACTCCCACAAGAGGGGAAAACATACTGGACCTGATCATCACCAACATGGGGACTCTATGCTCCAGACCAGAAGTGTATCCCTCACTGGTAAGATCAGACCATAAACTGATCTCACTGGATATTCACATCCCGACCCCACCCCCTGCCCAGAAAACCACAGTGAAAAACTTCTCTAAAGCAAATTTCACACTCCTCAAAACTGAGGTGGAATCCTTCAAAGCCCCCGGGCCTGTGGAAAACACGGCCCAGACCGCAGAATCCTTTATAATGTATTCTATGAACACCTTCAGGAATGCATGGATCATGCAATCCCAAATAAAACCAAGACCCAATCTTCCAAAGGCAGACATCCTGTCTGGTGCACCCCAGCCATAAACAAACTATACAATAGAAGGAGGAAGCTACTACATGATAGAGCAAAATCCCAAAAAGGGAAGGCATCTCTGATCAGTATTAGCAAAAAACTAAGGGCACTCATAAAATCGTCTAAGGCCAGCTTCAAGAGAAAAATTGCACAGGACACTAAGGATAATCGCAAGGCTTTCTTTAGTTATGTTAGGAACCTGGGTGGGAATTCCCAGATATGCTCAGAATTAGTCCAAAATGACAAAAAATACACCAAACCCACAGACATTGCCAACATCCTAGCTGACAGGTTCAGCACAAACTTCTCCCCCCGCTCCCCACCAAAAGGGCAAATATCTATCCCAGCAGAGTGCTGCCCCCTGACATGTCAGATGCTCAGGTAAGAGCCGCCCTCTCCAAAGCAAAAAACTCAGCATCAATGGGACCAGACAGTGTCCCGGGCTGCGTCCTACATGAACTCCAAGAAGAGTTAAACCCAAACATAAAACTACTGTTCAATCTCAGCCTTACTACAGGATATGTACCCAAAGAGTGGCGTACAGCAACAGTGGTCCCTCTCCACAAAGGTGGTGACTCAACGGACCCTGGAAACTATCGCCCCATAAGCCTGACTAGCTTGGTCTGCAAAGCTATGGAAAGGATCATCATGGACCTCATAAGTAAAGATATTGGGGACCTACAGACACTGGATCCTACCCAGTTCAGCTTTGTTAAGGGCAGATCCTGCCTCTTAAACCTGGTCAACTTCTTTGAAACAGTCACCAAGGCCATTGACGAAGGGAAGGTGGTCCACACAGCCTACCTGGACCTCGCAAAAGCCTTTGATACAATACCCCACTCGGGCATTATAGATAAGCTCACCAGCTTAAATATAAACCCCTATGTCACTAGATAGGTTGCAAACTGGCTCAAGGACAGAACCCACATGGTTAGAATTGCTGGAGCCATGTCAGACTCCAAACCAGTTACAAGTGGTGTCCCACAAGGCTCAGTCCTGGGACCTCTCTTGTTTGGTATATATTTCTCAGAGGTACAGGCCAAAACAGGACTGTGGCTGACCAAGTTCGCAGATGACTGCAAACTGGGTGCCATAATTGACTCTCCAGCTGACACAAGCATCCTCCAAAAGGGCCTCATAGAAACAGACAACTGGTGCCAGAGCCATGGCCTCAAGCTAAACGCCAAAAAGTGTATAGTCATCCCCTTTGGCAAAAACAAAGTGCCCACAAATTACCACATAGGTGGTAATCCATTAAGTACAGAAGAAGTCATTAGGGACCTGGGGACCCAAGCTGATAGCAATCTCTCATTTGACAACCACGTGGCCAAAATGGTTAGAAAAACATTTTATATAGCCCACCTAATCATGAAGGGATTCACATCTAGATTAGGGGAGGTCATCATTCCTCTTTACTCATCCCTCATCAGGCCCATAATCGAGTACAATGCCCCTTTTGGGATGTACCTTACCAAACACCTGCAGCAACTGGAAAGAACCCAAAAGTTCCTCACCAAGAGGATCAAAGGGCTCAAACAGATGCCATATGCTGCCCGGTTAAAGAAACTCCAGCTCTACTCAGTGGCATACCTCCTGCTCAGAGGCGACCTGTGTCTGACATATAAAGCCATGTCCAACCCGGAATTAAGGGACATGCTGCACCTCACAAAATCCAAATCCCATCGAGCTACACGCTCGAGAGACTTGAACCTCAGCACTGAAATAAATAGGACATGCTGGAGGGACAGATTCATAACCCAGAGGCTCCCTTCACTCTGGAATAAAATCCCAGTCCAGGTTAGGCAGAGTCCCTCATTGACTCTCTTCAAGAGGAATCTTGATGAGTGGATGGGAGATCATAGGTTTACCCCGGGTATCACTTCTGTGTCACTGTTAGACAGAGGCACAGTATACTAACCTCGAAAAAGAGCATAGCAAAATTG